>NC_092588.1:132411875-132715833 GCF_047663525.1 Anas platyrhynchos | reverse complement strand
CACAATATGCTGTCATCAATACCACTAAGGAGGTATAACTGGTCCACAGAAAAACAATTTGCACCCCTCTTTTTAACTTTGTAATAGTGACTAAATAAAAACAACTGTCAGGTGAGTTTTGTCCCATTACAGCAGGTTTCTAAAGAACCAAATCAGCACTATTGATGAAACAGCTCTTGCAATAAAGAAAACAAAACAAAACACACACACACACACAAAAAAAAAACCACCAATGGTTTACAAGCAATTCTTACACAAAGGGAAGTTACTCAGGCCAAACTCTAGTATAATGAATGTTTAGCGTGAATGGAAAGATCATGAAGATTTGAAAAGCTTTGTTTTACTTTGTATCATTCTTCTAGAATCTTAGATGCATGTTTATGCTTTGATGGATACACCAAAGTTGTAAGGAAATGTTATGTTCCCCACTTTAATGAAAGGAAAAAGATAATCCATAAGTAAAAAGCAGTGAAACCATTACATGGATCTGACGCATTTGCTGGTAGATGCCAATGCATAGATTTTGCATAAATCATGCATTTATTCTAGAATTTTATTTTCAACACTAAAGAAAACAATTGTTTCTGAAATTCTCTATTATTGTCACGTGAGAGGCATCAGACTCAAGGAACTGCTATGAAAACAGCCACTTGCCAAATGGTACTTGGCCAAGTCATTTCTCATCTGCTTAGCCCCAGACCTGACCGATTTATAAACTGGTTTTGGTCAGTGGATGTGAATCTAAGCAAGCAAAAACAACTGAAAAACTGAACTCTTTCAAGAACTGTTACCATAAATAGCCAAGCAAAATACACTAATTATTGGCCAAGCTGTTCTCTGCTTTTTGACAACTGATCCTTAGCTGGGTGCTTTACTTAACCATGGATAGTCAAAACAACAGGTGGCAGCAGGATTGTATCAATGTAGCATCTCGTTGCAACTGAATCCTGATGGTCCCATAGGGGAGGGATCACATCTCATTCTCTTGTTCTTCTCTCTCTATAGCAGCCCATTCATAATTCTCTTTCACCTCAGAGCTACAGGTAACCCAAACCTTGATAGCATCAGTTCACTTAGATGTACTTTTTACTAAGTACCTCCTGCTTTGCTGGATTACTAACCAATGCTGTATACATTACAAAAACTAATCGCTGCCCAAAGCAATCAGGAATCCATATCCTGTTCCCAGGTGTAAGGAGATGCTGCTGAAGGGAGAAATACAGAGCTCATATATCTTCTCCCATGTGATGCTGTTTAGCACTTCTTTTACTAAAGAAAAGATGAAGCAAAAGCAGAAAAATAAAGAGGTGGCTAAGAAAAATGAGTAACATATAAAGGTTAAATTGGTTCTTTTTTAAGCTCTTAAACTCACCATAAAGTTTAGTAATTTTCATACACACAGTACATAATTTCAGTAATGCTTGTATTAAGCTTACTGTTTGCTAGTGTGGTCCAACTACCAGTGTCTACATTTTTAGTTTTAAATGTTTGGTGACTAGCAATGAGAAAGTAGATTATAGATAAAATTACTTATTATTTTGAGATACAGGACACGTGACTTACTGACTCTGCTGATCTTCTACTGATTTGGTGCTCTCAATCTGCAGGTCCTCCTTTTCTGCTCTTTCTGTTAGTTTATTCACAGGATCTTGCAAGCTCTAGATCATAATCATTATAAATGAAAAGAGAGAAGAAAAAAGATTCAGGGAAGCAAAAATGTGTCATGTAAGGCCAAACCAGACTATAAAGCCTATATAAATTAGTCTAGTATCAAAAGCATATCTGACTCAAACAGAATGAATAGATGCGCTCGTTAAACCTATTTGTTCCTTGTACTGCTTCTTTATTTCTTTACTCTTTTTTTCCCTGACCCAGCTCTTCACAGAACCTTAGCAGCTGCAGTGCCACTAGGACAGTACTGCTCATATCCTCAATCCAAAAGGGGTTAAAATCTTGGACAATTTGATAGAGGCCAGGTGTGATATTACCACAGCCTGCTGACCCTTTGCAATGTGAACGACCAGGCTATAAGATATTATGAGCAGTTTCACGGTCTGCTCTTTTATAACCCAAAGTTGGGCAAGTGAAGAAGCCAACACATAAAAGCATTGTGTAGTGACTGTTTGAGACTACTGAAGTATTAATATACTACTAGTTTTCCCCACAATTAATGTTATGCATTAATATTATGCATTAATTATGGTTGCTGCACGAAAACTTAAATAACTGAAGGTTACTTAACATGTTTGCTAAATCTGCCTCACCTACTGAATAAAGGTTAGAGTCCCCAGCCCACCTGCTGTGAGAAAAATATTCCCACACATGTTGTAGCTCTTGTATGCACTGCCCTGTTAACCAGAATGCATTAGTCACCAGAAGGGGCATTCCAGTTTCTGTTTCTGTTAGTACTTGCGTGGAGATGTATACTTCTGTGTTTTAGAAACCAAACGAATGGACTTGTCATATACTGCAGTTGGATTTTTTTTTCTCCTCCCAGTAAGTTAATGCCTTTATCTAGTGCCACAGATTAATTTGTCATAAGCACCTAGAGCACTGCAGACATCATGTGTCAGAAGATGAGGGATCACAAAGGCAGCAATAACAACTAGAGGCCTTAAGGAAATGTACCTTATCTATGGTTGCCACTTTTTTTTTTTCCTTTAACACTGTAACAGTGCTAACCAGAACCACTGCTAAGTGTACTTCTTGGATTCTGAATAATGGACACAAGCCACGTCAGCTAGATCACCTATGAAGGAATGTTACTCTTCAGCTGTGTTTGTACCAGCTGTTGACTAGACTGCACTGTGTACTACTAAAACTGGTGGGGGATTATTCCATTGATTCCAAGAGGACCTGGGTTAAAGTTCAGAAACATACGCACAGAACTGGAGTGCAGAGAATGACAGCAGTGCTTCTGGCACTTGACCCATCTCTGACACCTCCACTGTAGAGCACACCGTGCACTGCACTCAGGAGGTGATGCTGCAACTGTGTGTGGTGCTCTGTGGCTAAGCATAGCAGCACTGAGCCTGCCCAAGAAGGATGTAATGGTTTCAAACAACAGATACGTTAACTACAGCCTAATTTGTAGAAGTTAGAGAATTTGTGCAACTTAGAGAATTATCAGAAGTAAAACCTTCTGCATCTTCATGAAAAATACAGAGAAATCAGCATCCTTCTTCAAGAAACTATATTATGATGCTTCCTTCATTGTTAAAGAGTGTTTCAGGAAATCCATTTTTAAAGGACAACCCACAGAAAAAGCATATAGAAATGAAGTTCATGAGTACCTCGGGAAGGAAACAGCACGATAATAATGGGAGTTACTATTTCCTGTATTAGAAAAATAAATATAGCTCTGAAATACAGCTTCAGTTTAAGTAGAGATTATGATAAAATTGTTGAAAATTAGCAGAAACAATCATTCAATTTACCTAATTATTTTGACATTTAGCCATATTTCCTCCAATTCTAACAGCAAATAATTAAATTACTATCCTCTCCCCTGCCTCCTCCACTCTGCAGCCCAGTGTGTACTATGAACTGAGGTATCTTTATAAAAGGATAAACAAAATCTAGACAATGGGTATGAAATAAGTGTTAAAAAGCCATTCTCAACTGTTTTCTAAACAGAAAGCCACAGTAATGTGATCACTATTGTCAACATGCATAGAAATGACACTGTGACATTCTGCTGTTTCAGGTTAGATCTAAAGAAAGGACGAACTCCCATCATCTAGGAAATAAAATGATTAAACAAAGTTGTGAGATACAGACTGAATTCAGACAAAAGCAAGCATACTTGTTTGGTGTGTAAAACATCACTGACTTCATTGGCTCTGAACAGACAAATGTGCAACTTCACAGCACATGTCTGGATGCTAGCAAGAACTCACATGGACTTTGTTGTAAGCCACACATGTATGTGATTGAAGGTTTCAGGTCTAAAAAGCTTTCTTCTTAGCTTCATTATGTCTCTCTCTCTCTTTTTTTTTTTTTTTTAAACTATAAAAATCAGGATAAGACTGTACACGCTACTGAAGCAAGTTCACAGTCATTCCTTGTGCTTATCCTGACTCTGCAACCAAAAGTCACCCAGTGACATTTTGCTTGCTACCATCACTCAGACTGGATATCCCAGCCAGTTAACTGTGAGGTTCCTCCACCATGGAGGCAGCTCTAATTCCAGTTCAGGCACTGTTCCTAAGCTACTACTCATGAAAACTCCTTCACTTATGGTATAGCTTCTTTCAAGACAAGCTGAGATGACCTGGACTGCACACAAAACCTGTCCTCTGTAGTTACATCACCAGAGTGCTGACAATGCATTCAGCTTGCCCACAATTCCTCCCAAGTGCCTTGGACAACTTATGCTCTTCCTCTTTACTGAGGAAGGAATCAAAGTAACATGGTTAAGGGCAGCTCCAGGAGCCAGGGATACATCCCAGGACATCATAACAACATCCAGAAACACATAACACCACTGAAGAGACAAAAGTTTGGATCTGCTTCATTTTAAGAGAGGGCTGAAAGGGAGGAAGACAATCAGGTAGCTTCAGTATATCCTCAGGGAGATATATGAAAAAAATAGAAAAGAAAAAGAAAAGAACAGAGATGTAAGATTATATGCAGTTCTGCCTAGGCAATAATGTCATGATGCAACAAAATGGAAATGAGAAAGGATACTGGTCTACAGCAAGTATCAGCAGAAGGCAGCAGTACTGAAGTAGCTGTGTTAGGGCAGGGTTTTCCAAACCAAGTAATCAGCAGAAGCAGCAGTGCTCCACTTTGCACACAAATAGATGGATGCATTGAGATTTAGGCCTTTTGACTCCCTCGCCAGGGCTAATACTGTTTCTAGGCTCATGTGAACTCTTTAGGAAGTTTATTATTAGAGTAGTGAAATGTAAACAATGTGACTAAAGATTCGTGAAGTACTGAAGACAAATAAATAGTGACAGAAATTAGAAATAGGTACCATTCATGAAAAGTAGCCCCTGAAATAAATTTGAATTCCTTTGATATATAGTGATTTCAAGACAATGAAATCTTAAAGATTTTACCAAAGCAGCAGCCCATCATCTTTAATACTGCAGTAATGGATACTTTTACATCGTGATACATAGATTTGTTAGCACATTAATAATCATCTTTCATCAAGCATAAAACTAGCAGTTAGGAAATACAGCTGCAAAAGCACAATTATACTACTCTCAGCATATACCCTGAAGCAAAGAAAACAAATGGGCTGCTTTTCATTAAGGGAGTTTGGCAAACATCTCTAAAGACAATGTTTTCTTTCCAGAAACAACCCCGAGAGGCATTTAAGAGTCTCTTTCCTGAGGTAAATCTAGTACATGAATATATTCATACTACAAAATACAAATAGTAATTTTCCAGTACATGGCACCTTCTAATTTTTCAGTAAGACAATTTACATCTAAGTCAAATATTAACATTGTTTCCTTAAATTCTTGTTTTGAAGTAAAATGCTGACCCTACATACACGTAAGCTTTGCTTAATTCGGCAGGACCACTCCTGAATTAAGGATGAGTAAAGTTAAGCTGCTAGTAGTAAGCTGCTAACAGAACTAGAATCACAAAAGAAAAATGATTTGCTTTATTCGCTATTTTAGAAAAGATCCCTTTAAAGAATATTTTTCCTTGTCTTATATCTAAGAGACAACTCCCAATTAAACATGTAGAAATGGGCACATTAAAATATTTTATGTTTTAAGCAATTATATATCCTATTTGTATGTTTTTAACACATAAACAGCAGACATGGTATCTTTTTTGACCAGAAGTTTCTCCACTAGAAACTACACTTACCCAAGATCACCTATAGCCATTTATTATATGTTATAAAAAAGTAATACTTGAAGTAGGTTGCAACTCCTTAAACTCTGGCATAAGCACATGACATGACTGGTAAGGATCAGTTCCTAACCATAAACATCTCTTGTTTTTCCACACTCTAGGATGTCTAGCAGAGAAGGCATGGGACTTGAAGGAGTCCACACTCTTCTGGAGGTTTGGAGACTGACCTGAATGTCCCTAAAGCAGCAGTAGACACCCAAGCTGTCAGGCAACAGAACCTCACCTGATGCAACTAACAGATTTTAACTGCATCTTCTCAGCAACCATTTAATGTGAACAAACAGAAACTAACTGAGGCAAAAGAGATCGTATAGGAGACTGAACTTTGATATACTAAAAAAACCAATAATCCCACACTCCAGAGACCAAAAGAAATAAAGAACTGATACTAAAAGGCAGCAACAGAGTCTTATCCCCAAGCAGCTGTTTTCTGCAAGCAGAGACTTCCATGAAATTCTGTAGTATAAAACTAACCCCTGATTAGCATTATTTCTCAACATACATATAACTGCACAAACAGGAAATCACATCTTTTCAGAGCAGGAGGCCAGCAATAAAAACGGTTATGATTCTCATAACAAAGGGCTTCACCCTAAACATACTACAATATCCACAATCATTTTTACAGTTACTTTCTATTCCAGGGACTGCTTGTTGCACATGTGCACACAATATAGATTGCATTTCTCCATCACAGATTCCCAATTTAATTCCAAATTTAGATTATACTAAAATCTTTCACAGGAGAAAGTTCAAAAGATACCAGGCATTCCAAAATCTCTCTCATTCTCCAACATGAAGGTACTTCTCATTCTCTATCACAAGGGTATTTCATGCTCCAGAAGCGGTACATTTTCCGTACAAGCTTCTTTACAAGGTATCTAAACATTATGTGTTTTGAAACATGTCTTGTTCACATAATCATGTGTTTAGATATGAAAGAGAATAAATAGCCTATATTTTTTTCTGAGTATCTGCACAAATTAGATTGGAAAGAGTTTGTTTAAAAGCATAGTGAAAAAAATCTTCAGAAAACTTCAAACATCATGAGGTTAGGAGCAGAACAGCCCCACCGCATGCTTCCCAGGCTCCTCAACAGGACTCTGGCCATGCTAAACCCAGGCTGTGAACCAGCCGTCACTGCAATGGGAAGTGATGATGGGGAAACAAAGAGGACCTTTTTTCTGATTTAGAGTTTAACTGGTGAGTCTGTAGGCAATTACTGGCAGTGTCAAGATAACTATTCCCAACTGTCTCCTGCTGGAATTTGGAGATGCACTCTGGCTAGAACCCATGTATGGACGATGTGAGAAGGAAGCGCAGAGTTCTGTGAGCTTCATAGCAAATGCAGACTTTTCCGGCAGGACAGAGACTGGGTAAGATGGAAAAGTTTGAGTCTTTAAAGCTGTCCAGAGCAGAACTTCCTTCTGTCCTCTGGTCAGGAGAGACTGAAGCTTGAAATGTTTTTGGCCGGTTCTTTTGTTGTGTTGTTTCAAGCTGCAGGAATAACAATCTCCACAAGCTCTTTATGCACTTCAAAGTTCAGAAACCACTCCCTCCCAACACACGTTCTAGAAAACAACTTTAAATATAGCATAGTCATGTACGAGCAAGTATGGGAGCCTGGGGTGAACTAAACTTTATACCTTCAGGTGCTTGTTCTACAGGAGCTCAGGGGTAGCCACAGGCTATACAGCACACTGCAGCCCAGCTTCTACTTCTGCATGTCACATCCACAAACATCTCACAGACTGAGGCTATGACTCCTAATTGCTTTCAAACTGAGCCGTCTCTTCAAGTACAGAGTGCTTTGCAGCATTAATTCATTGTGGAATTTTGGAGGGGAGCATAAATCCCTAATTATGCTGGACTTCATGATTCTTCAGGAACAATCAAAACCAATCCCAGTTAGCACTTAAACACATACTTAAGTGTAGCCCTGAATATTGTCTTCCTTTGAAATATGTCCTTTATTACTACACTCTACATACAGTTTTTGATCTTACTAGCCAGAAATGCATTTGACAGAAAGCATGTATTCAAATGAAAAGACGGGACAGGGATTAAATTGCCAGACAACATATGGACAAAATATGAATGTATGCTTTCTACATGGTTATATGGTCTCTTATTTGTTATCACTGGGCAGACAAACAGACTGATGTATTCCTTACCTTTAACATTGTGAATTCATATGGCTGATAACCTTTGAAACTTTCATGGATAGCTGCCATCGTGTGTGAAGTTTTTTCCCAAAAATGAAGAAGTGTTGTCTGTAAGGGAGAGTAAAATTTCAAGGCAATGTTAGCTTAAACACCAATCTGCTTTTACAGATTTTACATCTCCCCTCCAATATTAGTTACATATTCTTGTATTTGAAAATTGCTATAGTAACCTGTTAAAAACACATTAACGGGAAATCTTATTTTGGAGGCTCATAGTTTTTTGAATACCTGATATGTTGTTAACACATGAGAAAGAAGGTTGCATCTGCTTGCTCCCAAAAGATCGACTTTTTGACAGACATCAGTCTTCAGTTTGTCAAAGTTGAGTTTTGCATGTCGCACTTGAGCTTGAACCTTCAAACAAAGGAAAATTGTTTATGTAGTGATTTTTTTTTCTCTGTTTTTCCTCATGAAAGAGCAAACTAATACAACTTTCGGGGGAAAATCAAAATTCTGAACAGACTCAATTAAAAATTACGCAGAACTTTATTATAGTATTTGTCCAACAGAAAATAAGCTATGGCAAGCTAACATGCTATAATATGGTTCTTACTATCATTTATATTACTACTTTTCTAATATATTCAGTGAAGAGACTTTTCTAACCTGTTTATAAGATGAATAGTAGTATTGTATATACACTGGGAAGATAACTAGAAAACACACTTATTTTTCTCTATAGAAATACCAATCCAAATCCTGACCAACAGATTTGGAATTTTAAGTTTATAACACAATATACATGCACACACAGACGTCTCCATGTACCTACAGTAGGAAAACAATTATATTGACAAACTTAAAATGCAGTCTGAATTTCTTGTTGACAGTATAGCACTTCAATAACTTTGAACTGGTAGAAAAAGTTCTCATTAAAATTTTACTGGAAATAGGAGTGCTTACCCCATTCGTTGCTAAAACACAAACATCAAGGCCTAACAATCAATTTCTGTTTCAAAGAATTTTAGTTTTTCAAATGATTCTTCTCCTATGTGTTAGGTGCATACATGATACTGTCTGTTACACAAACAGCACATTTTTTTTTTTTATTTTTTGTAATACAAGTATTTATACAAAAATACTTGTATTCTCATTATCATGTATCAGGGTACACAGTTGATGAAGGCATTTTGTGCACAGGATAGCTCATTTTTAAAACAGCTTTGTACAACACGCTAAATATTGTATTAACAGAACTTTATATGCAACAAAATTCGTACACAAAATCTAGTTTTCATCCAAGTAAATACGAAATTATCAAAGCAGAAAATGCAATAATTTTTCCTATAACTCCTTCACTGTCATTGTAAAATGGTTACCGCCCCCCCCCAAAAAAAAATTAGTGAAAAAACAACAACACACGAACTCAAATCAAATACATTTCTTTTTCTTTACTTGCCTAATTCTGAGAGTAAACTTATTCTGTTCAGAATACACAGATTCAGTCACACAAGATATGACAAACTTGTATGCTTCTGGTCTTCAGAAGTGAATCCAGCACCTTGCAGCAAGTACCTGTGCTCATTTACACAGGAAGGACAATGACATACCTCATAACATAACCTGAAGCATTAGGGTTACCATATTTCCAATCACATTTACCTAAACTCACTTACAGTACATAAGACTTCTGGTCACACAACTACATCCCGTATTCCTGGCCTGATCCAGTACTCCAAACACTAGACTACAGCATTTTACTGACTACTGCCCACGGCAGGGGCATTGGAACTAAGACGATCGTTAAGGTTGCTTCCAACCTGAGCTACTCTGTGATTCTATGATTCCACTCGTGTTGTTTGAAAGAACTTCAAACTAAAGAGGGCTGTCCATAGCTGAAAGAGTTCTTTGGTAGTCAGGATATGTTTTGGAGAGGCAGAGACAGATTTGAATTCTCTTAGAAAGGAGGAAACTGCACCCATGGTTTCCACTTCATACAACAGACCGGGATTTGTGTCTACCTCATGTCTCCAACTCCTTGAAAGACAAGTAAAAAGGCCAGAAAACAAAAAAACTTGTAAAGTTTCTAGTTGCAGTCTTCAGCGACACTTAGCAAGAAACGTCAATGTTTTATCTTAACATGCAATTAGTGCTTCTTTTGAAACTTAGAACACTGACAAAAAGGATTCATAACACAACATGGAATATCAAGCATATATGCTTGATATGTCCATATAGATGACCCAAAATACCTAATGCAGTGCTGCGTTACCAAATGATGCACATTTATCTTGCCAACCAGGGAAGATGCAAAAGTTTAAGAACTGTTAAATGAAGAATGTTTTTCAGCTTTTTTGATATCCTGAAGGTTTATTCAGCAGAAGCACTCTTCATTTTATAGCAGCAGTGCAGGACAGCCCAGGAAGACCACCACATTAATGCATCAGCACAAGCTTTTGCCTTTCATGTATAAGTGCATTTTCAATTTGAATTATTATTAGACAACTTTTAAAACTACTTGTGGCTTCAGGAATTAGGTATAAAACCTTTACGCTTACGAAGTGTAATCTGCTTAATACCACACTAGTTATCAGAATGAACCTTTGCTTTTCTACTCAAGGGAAAGCTAATGTAATACGTATTAATCTTCTCCTTTTCCTTCAATTACTCTAAGACATTACAAACAGGACTTCATTGTGGTTTCTATCCTGCAAATTTTTATTTGTATGTTTTGTTTCACTCGAGCACAACATAAAAAATTCCTTCAAAATCCTGGTTTGAGAAGTGTTGGGAGTTTACTGACTAAGAGAATTGTACTGAAGCAAAGGCAAGGCACACATTTTACAATAAAAGAGCTCTGAAGCATCTGAAGCGATAGGTGCTAGTTATGAGATTTATGCTGTACAAGAAAATCTTACCATGGCAGTACTGACATAAAAAAAGACCATTACCCTCCATATTTTCCTTTTTCTAAGGAAAAACAATCTGCTTTTAATTTTCCAATGCAAATATCAAAGTACAATATTTAAGGGACAGAATTCTTTAAAGAGAACACATGAGAAAACAAAGTATTAAATCAATAGCTTGATAAACTTTAAGAAGCCAGATAAAACTGAAATAATTTTAATAGATTGAAATAAATAAATAATCAGTGTTAAGATCCTAAATCCTGGGAGTTTGAAAGTCAGACTCTGGTATGCTTGATTGTAAGGGCAAATATCTGCAAACACAGGTTCCTAAATCTCAGACAGAAAAGGCCCAGCTTTCAAGAGTGCTATCATAAAAAATAATAATAATAATATTCAAATGCAATCAAAAATCCTGTTCAGTACATTCAGTTACTAAAATATGGATTTGTCATGTGTTTTCAAGGAACCTTGTCTTCTATATTACTACTTTCTTTCAGTCTATCATGACATGGAAAATTTATTTCTAGTAGTAGCCCAGTTTCAGGGAGAATTCAGCTAGTGAGGCATCATCTCCAAAGCGAACTTAAATCAGATAAATGCACTAACTCATTCTATATACTGTATATTTTTGTCTCAGCACTTTCAGCATAGAAGCAGAAACAGATGCTTTCAGTCTAATTTGTCACCCAGCCTCTCACTTACTCGATCTGAAAAGCATGCACAGTGTGCACAGGGTGGAAAAGGGGGGGAAGTAAATCAAGAGGGAAAAATTCCTGGAATATAGCAAACCTTCCTGCTGGGGGCTCTGGGTAAACTCCACCAGCAGATGGAATCGACACAAATCTCTGCATTAAGTATGTGTAGCACCTTCTGGCATACCTGATTGTTGTAAAGACTACGGGAAACTGAAATGGAAACTAAAGTAGACTGCAGTTTGAGAACAAAGTATGTAGCATACAGCACAGAAAGCATAAGGAACTAGGTTATCACAGTTCCCACAGAACTGTAAGAACACCATTCAAGCTACGAAGTTACGAAAAGGAGCACCCATTACAATTTTACACCAACACATGCAAGCACATGTTGATTTTTTTTTTTTTTAAGTCAAGACTGATGCCACATAATCTGAGAATACAAAATGTAATGTTTTATACAAAATAATGACTGTAACTAAACTATTCCATGTGCAACATGCGGACTTCCTAAGTCTTGCACAGTACGAAGCCTGATTTTAGTGTGCTTCACTATGTTCTGCATTTTGCAGGCTACACTTTGACTCAACTGTTCCCTTGAGTGGGAATAGTATTTATTGCATGTATTAATCTCTGTTCCATGAACTTGTAGGAATAATACATAAGAACAATGTTTAAAGAAGAGGTAGCGAACTTTTGTTCGTTTGCCTTAGCCCTTCATTTATGAACCGATGAGAAACACTGATAAAAGTTAATTTTAGGAGATGAAATTTACGAAGTGAGAAATGCCTACCTAGAAAGGAAAACCACTTGGACAGTGTAATAGATCCTAATAATATCTGCCAGGTTTGAAGCTAAGCAGACATACACCAAATCTGTTCAAGAAGTGGAACAATTCTTGAAAGAGGTAAGAGTTTTGGTAACCTGGAAAAAAGTGTGTAAGTTCCAATGATACATTTCTCAAGTTTGACATTTTGGACTTAATTGCAATTTCTTCTGCTTGTGCACACATTCCCAGGCACCTCACCCTATTAAGCTTGATTAAGCAGATTAACAGTCATGTTGCAATTCTTATAAAGGACTTAATTACCATTAGTTGTCTACCTGTCTTACTCTTTAAAGCAACAAAAATATCGTCAGCCTTTCTGCCACAGAAGAACAGCAGAAATATCAGCTCTGAAGTAATGGCTAATTCTGTGTGATGAGTGGAAAAAATGCAGATATGCCCGCCCTACAGACTGCCTTTTTCTTCTATTCCTATACAAGACAAGCAGAGTAGAATTGCTACCCATGACTCAGATCCCAGTCACTACAGCAGTACAAGCAAATAATGCTTTGGAACAGTGTTATTGAAAACTGAAATGTCCTGTTTCAAGGTTGTTTCTGTGTATTAGCAAATCCATGAGAAAAGACAACAGATGTAAGTGAAAGCTAAATTAAACATATATTAGGCCGGTTGTGTTGTAAGCTATAAAGATTCTGGAAAGGAGACTGAGAAAACATTCTGGTATCCAAAAGGGGCATAAAACTCTCATTATGTATGGATTTGATCAAGGCAAGTCTATCATAAGATACAACACAGCAAAAAGACTTTTCAGCAGTGTAAGACTTTTTTTTAGCAGCTGAAACATTTATAGTGAGAACATTAAACATTCAGCTGAAACAGTGATATCCAACATAACAAGATGAAATCAATCTCTATTCAAATAATTGCAAATACCTACTAGCAGTTTACCTGACATAATTACCCAGAAATTGTAGATTTAATTGGAATATCTAATTCACTTGTTCGGAGTTCTCACTGCAGCATGTTCATACAGTCCTGGAATTGAACATACACAATAAAGCAAGAGTGCTACAAGTACTGCAAAGAAAGAAAGGGGGAAGAAGGGGAAGCAGAAGAAATGCTATAGCATTCTGTAGCAGAATACAGAGAAATGCAGTTTAATATGGGTTAGTGAACCAGTAGCAGCATTTTGCTGTATTTACTGGGACAAAGAACAACCATGTTTCTCTGTCAAACAACTACATCTGCAACACTGTGTACAAAGTGACCATAAAATCTTCATCATATGCTGGTAAAAGTGTTTTGTTTGTTTGTTTGTTTCTTTAATCACATTTCTAGTCAGAACAATTGAATCACCATGACTGATATATATATTGCTGTGCTTTTACTCTGACGAAGCTGTCTAAAGAAAAGAACTAGTAGAAAGTCACTTTGTAATTGAAATGTTATTCCCCCAAACCTGGTAGCTTGCATGCAAATTCTGTCATTCAAACCAGCGCTATTATACCCATTTTCACTATAACATCCTATTTGAATTTGTGTGTTAGCATCATTCTTACACTCAGTTTTCCTTCTCACAAAATGAGATTTAGTCAAAGACAGGATTTTTCATTCACCTCTGTAATCAAAATGTGAGACAAAGTAATAGCTGTAATAGTTTTAATTCTCACATAAGAACAATAGTCTTTGATGATAATTCCCATTTTCATCTATCCCCTTTGATTTCACTATTGCTCATTATTATGTAAAATTTGTATTGCAGCAGGTACTGAAGGTTTCAATGAGAGGGATCCCACTGCATCAGACACCAAAAAGCACCAAGTAAGTCACAGGTCTTGCCCCAGTGATATGCAGTACTGAAGTACAAGCCCCATTGTTTGAAGGATGGAGGTTTAAACTGGGGCTGTGCTGGGAAAACAAGCCCTTGCTGGAAACCTAGGGGATGACTCCTGCCCTGCGGATAGTGGAGTCTACCCCACCAGAACACTGCAGCCCTTGGTAAAAATTTAAGTTTCACTAGGCATGGATGCCAGCCGTGCTAGCACCAAGTCCAGCACCAGCACACACTGTAAGAGACCACGCAATGCACCTGCACAGGAGTCCTGAGATGAGACCACCCTGGGCATCTCCAAAGTAGTGGAGTCAGGCACTTGGTAATGCAGGCTGAAAGCAAAGCACGGAAGGTAGGAGAAATTAAAAGGTTCCTTCAGAAGGTAGGAATCCCTCCTATTTTCAAAAAAAGCAAAAACATGATTGTGAACAGCATGCACTATTCTTGACTTGGGTAGTACAGTTCTCTTAAACCTTCAGTGCAGTACACACTTCAGTACATGTGCACACCCATGCACAGCTCTACCACCAACACCTACCAGCTAAAAAGTATCAGAGCTGCCACAGGGTGTCTGGACAAAACACGTTCAAATGAACTTCAGCCTTCAGCTGTGCTTCTTGATCTGAGGAATTATGAGACTTTGAAGGGCTTGGATTTTTCTTCTGCTTCTACTGTTTTGTAATAAAAATATAAACATATCCTGGCTAAAGTGAAGATAAAACTGAACTCAAATTACTGCTTAACGTTTCAGGGTTTGCAGGGGGCTTTCTTTGCACACTGTGTACCATTTCTCATGGGTAAGGCCATAGGATTTTAAACTTCCCTCTCTCTTCTCCTTCTGTCCCCCTCTGGAAGATGCTACAGACAGGAAAATTTCTGTGTACCAAGCACGGAAAGGATTACATGACAGAACTAGATTTCACATGGACACTTTACACCGACACATGATAGCTTTGACACAATGTACAGCTCTAAATAAGTGTGTAGCATGCAATGCATAATACAACGGAGTTTCTTAGGCCCATGAAATTAATAGAAATAAAAACGCTTTTTGTGTTCTACTCCCATCAGTGGCTCTGACGCTACACCACAGAACTGGGGTTTTAATTATTTTTTCATCAGGGAACTGATTGTACTCTCACAGCTTACTTCTGCCTCTAACATGCCGTGCTGACCTGAGGCACTACATATATTATAATTTGAAAAGGAAAATTTTAAGAGCCTTTTAAGAAGCTATATTTAAAAAACTTTGCAAGGTTGCATTACTTAGAACCTAAACTGCATATACAAACATACATATACATATTTATCACTAGAGATCATTATCTTCTCCCAGAATGGAACAGAACAATTTGAAAGTCTTTTAAGGTGGGATGATAATATTCTGTACTTTAAATCCATCAGCAATTACAACATTTAAAACCTTAGCTACCTAGAAAACAACATAATTAGGTAATAGGTGAAGCTTAATCAGGTGCAAATACACTAAGTTTTCAGAGTTTTAAAAAAAAAATAAATCAGATTTGTCATTAGCTTTAGCTGAACTAATAATTTTAAAAATACTGCAATTTTGGATTTTAAATAAAACGAATTTATACTTCATTTTCTTTTTTTTTTTTTTTTCTTTTTTTTTTTAATATGTTAAACACTTTATTAAAATGTTCAGGTATTTGTGGGTAACAAACTTTTAAACTCCGGGAAGCACTAAGAGAGATCCATTATTTTTTGTGATTCTGCAATTGTCAATGCATATCCTGATAGGACAGGGCCCATTTTAGCAATTCTTTGAAAGCCACTCTAACTCCCATAGTAATCTTCAAAATTGTAGTCACTATTTTGCCAAAATTTTCCCTTATGCATAGCTGAATCATTCATACCTTATCCAGCTTTGAGAAAAGTTTTGTAGGTTTTCTCGAACTGTTCCTACATAGTTGCTTTGCATTTGCCTAGAGAGTTTAGGGACAGAACAGATCAATCACATAACATCTCTCCTGCGCTTGCCCTAAGGCACATCTTCCAGAAAGACACACTAGGTGCGACTAGCTTAGCCACTGACATCTACGCTGTTACTCTGAAGTCTTTTTTAGTTTGTGCTGGCCAGCTCTCCATCCACTATTGACTCTAGAGTTTGATTCATGTTACCCTAAAACCACCCATTTCCTTTCATTGAACTAAAAAGGGAGCTTTTGATGATTAGCTTAAGTGTAGACGTCTACATAGCAACTATCAGAAATTAAAGGCAAGGAATCCTAACCTAAGTGATGTCTGGAAATAAAACAAGCTCCTTTATTGCTAATAACAACCATAACTATTTAAATATGTGCTCATTTACTATTTGAATTCATCTAGGATAAATTCATCTAGGATAAGCTTCCAAGAAATGATTCTTGCTAAACTCCTGAAAAGGGGACTGAGGAGCTTCAGGAACTTACATACCACAGTCAAGCCAACTCTCCATCTTCTCTTTGATAAGTGAGACAGATTGACCTAGAAACACCTTGTCTAAAGCAATTTCCCCTAGTCCTCAAGTTACCTCTTACAGTTTTTGATTCTCTCTCTCTTTATCTATCTGCCCCTCCAGTTTTTCAGGCCAGAAGTGTGGACTGCTCAAAAAAACTGTCTCAGTTTCCTAGGAATCCTGCTGCTGGCTAAGCTACACCTTCACAGAAGATCTTGACAAAAACTGGCACAGACACCTAGCAAATGCAGCTGCACAGCTGCAATTAGCTATTAGCTGCCTGAGAGCAGAAAAGAAAGATATAGAAAGAGATGAAATTACAATTAAATGTACAAAAGAGCTCCTAAATACAGGACTACAAATAGATGCTACCGTGCTGTTAGTATCTGCAGTCAATGGAGACAAAGCCATTATGCTCAGGATACAACAAATGTATGCCAAACTATGATTTCCATTCTCTGTGTTTTTTTTTTTTTTTTTTTTTTTTTTTTTTTTTTTCCTTCTTTAACTGCCTAATGCTTTTCTTTCTTTTTCCCCACCTGTGTAGCTTTTTCCTAATTTCTATCCCTCCCCCTATCCTCCCAGTACTTTGGGTCAGATACTTGCCTTTTTCTTCCTGTTTCAAGACCCATGTCACCTAGTTGGCTGTCTGCAACGTGTTCTGTGGTAAGCCACCCAGGTCAAGGACAACGTCATGGCAAGAAGCAAAGTGCTTAATGAACCTTCCTGTATTTTGTTTTTTCCTTAAGAGCAATATATAAGGTAACAAAATATGTTATTGGAAACAGCGCTATTTTTAAATCCCAGCAGAGAATTTTTTTTCTAAAGGATATTATACAAATATCATATTTACAAAACAGCAAGGTCATGGACTCAAGCCACCATTTTTGTGGAATATGAAATCTGCTGTTTGTGTCACATTTCTGTCTAATCTCCCTCTTAAGTTTTTCAGTACTCAGCCTGTAAAAATTTTACTGCCTAGAGTCCATTGGCTTACATGCCATGTAACTCCAGCCTGGCAGTAATGACTAAGCCATGGTCAAGGCTGCTTGCTTCATAACCACTGACAATCAGCAGATGTAAGCAATTCTCTGACCCCTGTGAGGGTATAAAATTATGGGTGACTTGAATATTCTTCCTTTTTCCCCCCAAAAAAACAAAGGCTGGTTGTACCATCTTCTAATATATTCAAAGATGGCTATCATGGAAATTGAATCCTACTGAGAAGCTTTCCTCTCTGGTTTATACAAATACACAAACACCTTACTCATTTCTCTTTCCCTTTTCCTACCAAATCCCTTCCTTCCTAGCCCTGTTTATTCCTGCTGTTTTGCACTGTACCTCTCTTGTGTCTCTTTAGGTATGTGGAGAAACAAGTACATCCTCACACATTGTGTATTTGGTTCCATGAATATTATACAGTGGCATGAAGATTTTTTTTTTCCCCCACTGGATATTTTTCTTCTGCCCAGAGCCAAGATGGATCTGCAAAAGTGTACCAGTTTGGCCTTAGAACTGAGAGAAAAAAGCTCCATTATTCTGGAAAGGGAAAAAGGCAGGACAGAACAAATGTATGATCAAAGATGTAACTAGCTTCTATAGGAAGAATGATTAGGGTTTTTCAGTATGGAAAAAAAAGCTGAATAAGGAGAGTGTTCGGAGGCCATCAGATCGCATATACAAACATTGGGAAAGACTATACATTGGCCAACGCAGGAAGCAGAGAGCATTATACTAAACCAGCAGTTTGGGTCAACAGAAGGACAGTAGATCTTTACATAACATCTGTGTTAGTAGGGCAACTCTGAATCATAGCAATACATTGTGAGGACCAGAGTTCAAAAGGCAAATGGTCAATTTTATAGAAAAAAACAACACTGCAGCTTATGATGCGTCCATTGGTCACAGTATTATAAGAAAATATCAACATATATTTGCTCCATGCAACTGGTTGCTACCACTGGTCACAAACAAAGATATTGGACAGATGGCAGGATGAGTTTGAGCTAACGCATCCATTGTTAAGAATCAGGTAACCCTGAGGCGGGTCAAGGTGGCTTTGTGAGCAAGGTGCTGTGCTGGACTCCCACTGGCTCGGTGCCTTCTCGTGGTGCTGCCTGAAAGCTGTTCTGTCATGGATACTTCCGTTTTCCCAAAAAGGTATTAATCTCTTTCTCACTACACTAATAGCAGGTTTTCCCTTACGAAAATTCAAAAGCACATTGAATTAAAGAATTTTATAACTCTAAGAGCGTTCATCTTCAATTGCCAGGGTGTATTCAAGCACTGTGTATGCCCAAACATGCCTAAATAATAGAAAACATGTAGAAATACTCCCTATATTGTAACTGTATGACAGCAAGTAAGCTTTGCATTCACAGATTCGTTTGGGGAAGGAATGGGAGCAATTTTCAAACACTCCAACATTTTTACAATTATATCTGCAGTGCAGAGAGAAGCCCAGATCTCAATATCCTGTTTTCACAAAATTCTGTACACCACTCCACTTAAGTCCACATATACATATATATATATATATATATATATATATAACATATATATATAAAATTGAAACCCCGGGTCTGAATATTATATTCAGACCCGGGGTTTCAATTTTGCAAACTGCCGAAACCTACTAGATAGGTCTAACTCGGTTTCCAACATCTGTTGCCCACGCATGCAGTAATATCATCTATATGAATCCTCTAGAAAAAGCATATATACAGCTATTTTTTTTTTCTCCTTTTTATAATTTTTGACAAGGTAGTTTGCTAAAAACAAATATTGTTAGAGGAGCCCTACTACTGGTTTAGATATTCTGGTCAGAACTGGTCCATCAGTTAAAGATACCCCAAATTCATATGCCAAAGATCTTCATGGTATTCAACCAACAAGGTATTCTGCTTGAATACATCTCAGGAGAGTCCTTTTTTTTTCCCTTCTCTGTTTAACTTTCTGAGCTGAATCTGACACCTTTTCCACCCTACTATTAATACTGTTGTAGTGCAAAGATCTGGATCCAAATGCATCTTTGCAGCAGCAAAATTTTGTTACATCCAAATCAAATATCTTCAAGACGTGGAAACAGTCTGTGGTGAGTAACATTGCTGCTCTCTGTGCAAAATAACTTTCTGAACAACTGCCCTGCAGCAATATGAATACACTTTCTCCTCCATTATTAAAAAATAATTTAGTCCCTTCAGAGGAAAAACAAAACAAAACCAACAGACTGAGAGGTACAGCCCAATAGCAACAGAAAAACTCTTAAGTTTGTTTTGCTAAGGAGATCTGGAGATATGTTCTTCTTCCTTCCCAATTTCCCATGCCCCTCCAGCATGGCCCAACACAAGGAGACATGGTCATATTATTTGGTGAGAGCAGCCTCTGTTGAATCCTTTTCACATAACCAGCAGCTGGACACAGCCCTAGCCAAAGTTACATTTCTCAGCACAATCCAGCAAGTTCAACCAGCCAAAATCCAGAGAACAAATCTTTAGCTGTAAGCCTCACAACAGCTTTTACAAACAGAGCACCACAGTGCAATTGCAGAATATGAATCCAACCACTCTACTAGCAACGAACTATTTGCAACAAAACACACAACACAAAGCAAAAACAATAAGCTAGCTTTAAGAAAAAGATCTATCAAATACAGGATGCAACTGACTCAGGCATGAGAGGTGGGTCACTTCCATAACTCCAATCATGACTTCCTATAAAACAGGGAAAAGTCTGTTAAATTTAAGAAGTAAAAAGCAGCAACAGTAAGTCTTCAATCCATCAGATGAACACTCAAAGTCATTACTGAAATTAAGATCACAGCACAACATAGCCACACACTAAAACTCAGGCAAAGCAAAAAACATGACTGAGTCACACCATCTTACAACATTCAAGATCTTCCAAGTTCAGTCCTAGAGATGGAGGAGATGTGTTACTTTTCTGCAGCTTAACTGAAGTGTTTTAAAAATGACTTTGAATTAAACTGTTGCTAAGCATGTTTAAACAAGACTTTATTTACTTAATTTAAGCTGCAAAGAATACATTTTTAAGCTAAGTTCATATATGCTATTATCAAAACACAGTGAACGTTTGCATTGAGTTTCACATCAGTTAAACTACATTTAGGCAACATCTTTCAGAAGAGCAGCTCATCTGTACAGCCATTCCTTTTCCCAGAAGAAAAAACTCAACAACTCCTATTGGTACTATTGGCTTTTTCTTTCTAAAAATCTTGCCCTACTTTTCAAATACATAGCTCAGTGCTCTTTACATGGTACATACCAACTTCCACATCTCCTGCCTGTGCAGAGTGACAGAAATGAACTCCAAACAAATGTGCCTACACTGTATGTAGGGTATGCTCTGACCTCAGGGGCTTTGACCCAATGAGCCATAGCCCTTGTGCCAGATGAGGACATGGGACAGCATTGGGGCGCTGTCAGCACCTCCATCCCCACTGACACCACTGCTGGCTGCATGAGGCTTCTCCTCTATTTTGGTTAGGCATATGGACAAACTCCTTAGGGTTAAAGTAATCTGTATAACTTTGAACTGTGCCAAAGAAGGAGCAGTTGCCATGCAGTCAGGTACATGACAGCTGAGAGCAAGAACACCAGTGGAATCTCCTCAGAACTTGCCCACATTGGGTGAACACAATTTCCCTGGCCATCTGGTATTTACATGACAAAAAGGGGTTTTATACTGTTAAAAACAAACAAACAAACAAACAAAAAAAAAAACACAAAAAACCAACAACCTAGAACAGCAGCTGTGAATGGGCCACAAAGCAGGAGCACATTCAGGGTAGCTACACAGGGTGGCCCCAGTGACACGCAGAGCCTTGGCGGGGCAGAACACAGCCACTCACACAACTGCTAGGTCTGCATGACTGCAGGCCTTGGCCTGCTGCAACTTTCTACACCCACATCCTCCCTCAAAGTCTTTTGCTTTGTTGTAAAGGGAAGATGGGCTTTGTTTCAATTCACTTGGCAGATGAAGCCTCACTCAAACCTCTTACTTTGCCTGACCAAATCCCTGTCAAACCAGCAACAGGAATAATTTCCAGTCCAGGAGAGGAGTTCACAGGCATAAACTGTGTGAGAGCAGCATTACCTCTCACAGGGTAAACACTTTCTGGCTACTCTTTGATTATCAGCCAACACATAACATATCACTCAAGCAATTGCAATGGAAAGATTTTTCACAGTACTTCATTTTTACAGCTTGGATCAATACAGAAATTGTTTTCAGAAGGGAACAAATAGAAAATGACAACTGAAAGGAAGGGAAGGCAGTAACCATCTAGCATCTAACCTCCTAGCAGGTCTGCTTTTTCTACCTTAAGCAGCCTACACATGTGCCTCAGCTTTCTGTTGGTGACAAGTTTCAGTATTAGTCAAACTCAGGATGTGTGCTATACTAAGCTTCAAGGAAAAAAAAAAATGTATTGACACTAATGGAGACCTTGAAGCAATGACATGCACAGAAAATAATTACCAATGATTTCTCTATTCTGTTGACCAAGAAACTCTTAACTGCAAACAGGACAACACTCACTTAAGTAGCATTACTTCATAGTTTTGGGATAGACTTTTACGTTATGAGCCCCAAATGTAGTTCCAGTAGTAAGCATGCATCTGTCAGTCTGCAGTTGTGAGTAATTACCACAACATGCTTGGACACATACTATTCCTAACTGTAAATGGGTGCACATTTTTGTACAAGAATATACATCCTCTTTAGGGAAGATGTTGTTCCTGGTAACCAAAAACTCAGAACATCTCCTCAAATGACTGTGAGGGAGTTGATAAAATCCAACAGTTCTTTGCACACATGCATGTAACTCAGCACAGTCTGAATCCAGTTATTTTGGGGATACTATGATGCAAGTCTGCAAGATGCCAAAAATGGTTGTAAAGATTTCTAGCAAGAAGTGGGCCAACCAAAGGAGATGGCATAGGCAAAGAAATAAGCTTTCAGACATAAAAGATCTTCATCAGCTCTAAACCAGAAGAAACCTGGACTTAGTATTAAATGTACTGAGAATTGCTCCGTGTTTTTTCCACAAGTCAATTGTGCTGATTACATTATGGAAACTGAGAACCAAGGATGGTTGGCACACATGGAGCTGGGGCGGTGTTGGCAAGAGGAGAGCAATTAGGCAGTTACCCCCCTAAGGTAGGGGGCAGAGAAAGGTTGTGAGGACTGAAAGACCAGCAAGAGGGGTTATGTAAAGAAAATTGCAATACAGTGTAAAACTAAACTCTCTACTATGCACAAGATTTTATTCACCTAGTAATTATACAGTTCAGTTTCCATCTCATTTACTGAAGATGTGGTGGTCTTCTTGAATCCTTTAGGTGCACTATCCTCACAGTTAGAAAATGTCATTTACATTTTTTCATTTATTTGTCTCCAGATTAAATTCTTCAGGGTCTGAGCAAGACCGTTATTTGACTTCCAGTCCCTTTTGAGTAGGCGGACAGGGGAAATGAATCAACTGGAATGGGATGTGAAAAGCTCATGCTTAGAGGCAGTAGCATTTTCCCCAATTAAAGCACCATAATACACTAAGCTGGCCTTCAAGGTCCTCTTGGCCAACACAAATGATGGCAGCATACTTGTGATGGGTGGATACGAGATAATGCTGGGGAATGCAACTGACACACTGCAGACCTTATCAGTGTGACACCAACACTCTAAGAAAAATACCTGCAACATCACCACGATGACCAAGTTGCCTTTAATTTTTACTCCCTATATGCTCTCACAGTTGTGAGCATGAAGCCACCCTGTTTACAGTGCTAATGCAAGAAAAGAAGTTGTACAGTTGAATTTCAGGTTTTGCTTTCTATTTAATCTTTTTCTGCATAGATAATAGAATGACACTTACTGATTTGCATTGTTGTACGTAATCCTGTACACTACTACTGCTCCAGTGAGAAACACAACTAAGCTATATATTACCTGAAATGACAATGCTGTTAAATAGAAAAATAAATGCACAATGATTAATAGGTTTCATGGTTGGTGTTTAATACACCGGTGAGTATACCTCACTCGTATACCTCAAAACACTTTAATTATATTTTGTCCAGATGCAAACTTAGAAAGATTTTAGTTATTATAAAAACAAACAAACAAACAAAAAACAATCTTACTGCATTGCTTTTTTGACTTTACATTGTTCTATCACAGAAAACATTTAAAATCTAACAAGGTTCAGGAAGAATATCCCTAAAATAAAAAATAATAAAAAGATGAAATGTCACATTAGCCATTTCTCTGGTTAGAATGATTTTGTGGTTTTTAGATTATTTTTTCTTTTTCATTCATATCTTCAATTTGGTTTCATTATGTTAAGAAGAAAAATCAAACTTAGCATCTTTGTAAAGATTCAAAGCCTATGTAGCACATTACTGAACAGCAAAGGCCTTACGAAGTGAAAGCAGATGGACTACATTATGTATGTGCCCAGGCATTTTAGGAAAGTATAAAAAGGAATTCCTGGGCAGTGGCGACCATAGAAAAACTTGGTTCTCTTGTGTAAACAATGTTTTCCCCAACAGCTGTATTCCCCTTCCTGTTTATTCTTCTCTCCTGCAGAATTCTCTCAGTTCAGTCACATCTGTATTTCATTTATTTTTAAAAAATATTTCTTTAGCTATCCTCCTAGCCTTCCAGATTATTAAAACTGAGGGAATTTTCCAAATCTCATTTCTCCTTTCACAACCTATCTTGTTTACATTTTTACACTTCATTTAGGTTCTGAATTCACATAATGATCCATGTGGGTTAGGGGCTTTACCCACACAGACTGGTTTGCAAGGTTAGAGTTTTCATGTGAGCATTTGAAATTGCCTACGCAATCATCATTTCCTTCAGATTTTAAGATCAAAACAGAGCAGGATAATTAAGTGAAAACAGCATTTGGTAGTTCCTTTCTTCTTGAAATTAAAAAAAAAAAAAAAAAGGAAGATTACATTGAATGCTTACACATTCAATAATTATTGGACTTCAGAAAAAGTCTAATAAAATAAAGTCTAAGAAAAATTGTTGGAGCACAATGTTTTTCACATCATATTTGAGTGCTTGTTTAATGCAATAATTATTGTTGCAAACCCCAACGTTAAAGTTTGACTTAACACCATTATTGATTTCAATCACTTATCTTTTTAAAAATTATTATTGTATACTTTTATTTGCTATATTCTGTTGAAGCATTACAAGTTTTTTTGATTATAAGAACAGCAATTTTAGCCTGCTTTTTCTTGGTATACATAGAAGTCTGAAGTTGCACAAGAATTAAACCAAGTCCACCTTTTTTGCATTTCAGCTAGGTTACATTAAACAAGATCATCCAAAAATATATTGTATTTGTAGTCTAACACTTCATTTTATTCTTTTTACAGCCATTTTGCTGGCTCTTATATCTCAGATTCTTCTTAAAAATAATTGAAGAGATGATGAACCACCTCTCAAGGGCAAGCATCAATCTCTGGAAGCAACTATATTCTACAAGCAACACATCTTAAGATGATGTAATCTGTTCCAAGAAGCTCGCTTCTATTTTTAAATAGCATCCTCTTATCATGCTTTTAAAAGGGCATCTCTATCACAAATTGTTACTTTGCTTTTAACCCAGTAACAATCATCAGTGATATTTAATATACATGAAATGACTTCAGAAAATCATTGATTTTATCTCATTGTCTACAGCAATCCTTACAAATAGTACTTCAGATGGTAATTTAAATTTATAAGACTATAAAATACGTACACTGTGAAAAACATTTCTGCTTAAGGTCATGCTGTCAAAAAGAAGTACATCTTTTACAACCAACTAAAAATGCTTAAGTATTTTGTATGTAAGGTATCTTGGACTGCTTTGGTTTCTCCACTTAATGCTACTGAAATTGACATTGGAGAACCTGGAAAAAACATTACAGCGGGAATTGCACAAAGAAGACATTCTCAGCACTTAAACTCCATCTGACTTCACAAGGAGAAACAATAATGACAAAGCAAAAGCTATGATTTTGTACAAAGAGCACTATTTACATATTTTGATTTTCATTACCATGATTTACAGGTAAATCATTAAATTTAACACTTCCAGAATAATATACTTCCATAATAAATAAAAAAAATGCTAAAAAGAAATAACGCTCCTTCTGTTATTCTCTACCAGAATGAAAGCAAATGTAGTCTGGATGCTACAAGCACCTCACAAGAAGTGAAGGATGTAGGTATTGTTTATCATCATATTATAAGAATATGCTTTTATCTCTGCCATCACTTGCTACACTGAGATGTGGATCTCTGAGTGCAGAGTGATAATGTTGTACTAATTTTGGTGTATGCAGCTACCTTGCAGCAAAATTATTGTGTCTCCTGGAAGCTCACCTGTTCACCTAATGAGTAGCAGCATTCCAAATTAGCAAATAGATTGGATTTTTTTTTTTTTTGAGTGGATTTATATATGTCAAGGAAGGTTTTGAACCAAGAATAATAAAGATGGACTTCTGAAGTGACAGATTCTACCACCTCACATTCCTAATAGGTATTGTAAAAGCCAGCATTATTTTTATTTTTCGCATTATAGTGCTACAAACACCTCATATCTAACGTGTGGTCTACTAAAGCTACACAGATCTTTCTGACATTTCTGACAATAATCATCTGCTCTCTCGTAAACAAAGATGGTCTTGTCACCTAAAGGCAAAAGAGCTTTACATTTTGCTGATGAAGTTAAACTTGGAAGTTAACGTGGGAGTATCACAGAAATATCAAAGAAACAGAGGTAATTAGAGTTTACTTTTTTTAATTATTATTATTATTTATTTTTTTTTAACAAATCAAAGTTAGTAAACAGTGAATACCATAGCTGGGTCTAAACTTGAATCCCTTACAGTGCTATTTGTAACTATGGCAGTTGAAAGTCTATTGATTATGCCACTGTGATTGCAAAGGCTAAAGACATTTTTCTTTGAGATACTGGTATACTTTACTGCTTGGAAAACCCAAACACTTTCCAGATCAATGTCATCTGCAGAAGTAATTAACATTATCACATTTTGGTTGACTTTTTAAATAATTAAACTAGAACACAACCAATACCCACAAAAATTCTGAGACCATCACCCTCAACTGAATTATATTTACTAGATGAACACTTGGAAAAATGTATTACAAAGTGCACAATTTTGTCCTGGCAGGAAAACAGTTTAGTTGATATTCATAGCATTTTCCATCTTTGCTTTCTAAGAGTTTCAGAAACTTGTTTTCAACATTCCTCAATCAACATTCTCAACTTCTAAGAGTACTTACTACTTCAGCAAGATTAAATTCATTTTTCCCAGTGATCTCTAAGAAACTGCAACAAATACTTTTGAACAATCCAGATTTATGACATGTAATGTATTTTTCTACTAATTTCATAATTTGAATTAAAAACACAACATCACAAAATTCTGTAATGTTATTTATAAACCTGTGTTGTTTTCTATGCCTCACTTTGTTACCCTCTCAATGCCTACAGATTTTTCTTTTCGTCATTTTACCATGAACTGAAATTAAGTTTACAAGGATAGGAACTACCAAGCCTGGTCTTGTTTCAAAGATCAGTACCATATTATTTTTTTCCCTCCCTAGGCTTTTGCATTTCCTCAGCTTTCCAGGAGTTTTTAAATGTAACAGACAATTAAAAAAATAATCCTCAAGCACTTTTCCATAGTGCCTCCAGGTTTGCAGGGCTGTTTGCAGCTATGATGTCAATGGCCTGGGGGGTAGAAGGAGAGCTGCAGATGATGCTGTAACATCGTGCAGCCCCTTCAGCACCACACAAGCCAAAGTGCACTCACAGCAGGCACAGTTGATAGGCAAGGGAGGCAGCAGAGAGATAAAGTTGTAGGGCTGACCACAGTCTCCTAAGCCCTCCTTGTGAGGCTGTGGCAGATGTATCTTATCCATACTTGCTGAAATCTTTACAATATATACATATATTTACATGTTTCCCTTCTGACCTTTTGATCAATGGATTTATTTAGATCCTCATTATTCCCCAACTGTCCACACAAGCTTTAACTTTTTCATTGCTGAAAGACATTTAACAGAGAACTATGCAGATCAGCCACTCCCTACATGAGTACATTTATAAAAACAAGTCTAAACGATCGTTATGTCCTTACAAATCCTTCTTTTTGAGCCTTCCTGTTTCTTACTGCTTTACCTTTTATTTTGCCAGACTTAACGTTAAAATGCCATTTAAGGGCATTAATTTTGTTTCAAGTATATAGAGTGTTACAACTAGGAAGAACCTGAGATAAACAGCTCCCAGATAGCTCAGCAGCAAGCTTGCAAGTTTCTCACAGCTGTATGAAAAGTAACATCTAGACATTAAGGGTCCTATAACTCTTAGGATCTTTAGGGGAACTGGGAATATCCTCGAAACTTCTCTTCCACAGTAGGATCTATGCCACTTCCTCAGCATCACTGAAGTAGCTTGGGGTGCTGCATTGTGGGGTGGGGCCTGTCTAATCTCCCAGAACAAGAAGGCCCAGCACAAACCACACTTCTTGTTCCCCCCAGCTGCCACACAAATATATTGATCAAGAACCAGCTCCTCTTCCAGATAGCACCCCTGCCTAATACACAATGCCTTACAAACATATTTATTGCTGCAAAATCTCAGTACCACAGAGGTAGGACTTGCACTGTATTCCAAGCAGATGAATCTGATGGCATTTACAAAGCCCTGTGGCAAACAGACCATGCGCTGCTTCTTACCCTTCCACAGTTTCCAACTTTTCTTCTTCCCACCTAAGCTTTGTTTGGTTGTTACAGAAGCAGAGCTCCTAGGAAAGAGCTGTTGCCTGGTGGCATAGCCTATCACTGCACATTAGTATGTTCCTCCTCAGGAAATGCATGGAAAATTTCACAGGTTTTTCAGAACCATGGCAAGGAGACTCAGGGACCAAAATCACTTGGGCTACTTGGTCTGTAATTTTACAGTATCACAGCACAGCTCATGCTGTAGTGTACAGTCAATAGAACAGCTTAAACTTAAGAGCCTTACAAACCTGATCAGAGGTGGAGAATTTGGTAAGGGGACATTAACTTGTTCAAATTCTTTTAAATAATATCACAGCATCGCCCAGCAAAGCACTGGTTAGATTCTCTCCAACCACACTTCATACTCCTAACTGGGGATGACAAGTGACTATAACTAGTACTACACTTGAGCATCCATAAAATCCGTTTACAGGAAAACCAAAAAGAACAACAAATGTCCCCCAAATGGGAGGTACAACAATGGAGGTACATAGCATTTAGAGAACTCTGTGGGGAAGTAAATACTTTACCTGTTTCCTTGGTTTGACTCAAGTAGCTACAATCACAAGGATCTTAAAATAATAGTGTAAAAGGGTTGTTCTGCAGGTTATTGCTGAAAAATCAACACTGGAACACTTTGAAAGTTGTAATATTGTTGGAACTAGCATCTTTACACAGATGCCTTGGGAACAGCAGTAGAAAGTTCTTTCAAGTACCCCACTGTCTGGAAAGAGAGCTACAAAAATGTCAATGTTTTAACTCAGATTTTATCAGCTCTGAAAATACTGACTCAACTATTGATCTTTTAGCCTGAGCTGCTCTGAGGGAAGGTATGAAAAACCCATCTGGATTGATTTAGCTTTGGTCTCTTAAAACAAGTACCATATCTGTATACATAGTGATATATTTAGGATTACATTATAAAAGGCTACTAACTTGAAAAACAGTCCTATAACCAAGTGATATAAATACTGCTGATGCACAAGATAAATTAAAAATCTCTAAACTAGCAATGTTTACTTGAAATTAAAAAAAAATATATGTTTAGTGATGTAATACTTAGCAGTTTTACAACTAGAAGTCTGAAGAAAACTTTTTTTCAAGCGCTCTGTCAGGTCCAGCTTCATTTACTACTTGCTGGTGTATCACTACATACGCAGCTCCAGATCAAACACTTCTCTCTGGTGATGGTATATTTTAGAATTTAAACCCCTACATATGTAGTTATAACATCTCTCTCAACACAAAGCAACACAAAGCTAGCATGACTTAAATTGTTGTTAGAGATCCAAAATAAGCCTTAAAAGCCCGGCATTACACTGCCACACTATGGTACAATTAAGATCTGCAAGCAAAAATATAACAAAAAGACAAAAGAACTCCTATGACTATTTAGGATTGCAGTATTCACCATTAGTTATGTTTGTCTACTACTTTCATAAAGCCATAGAAACATACTATTGTGCCTTGTTCAGCAACAGCCATCTAGGTAAGTTATACTTTAGTATTTTATTTTTGTAAAGTTTTTCCAAAATGAGTAAAATAAAGTTTACTTTTTACAGGTGTTAAAATACATAGGAAAGTTGATACCAAAAACATTTTTTTTTTTTTTGTGTTGACAGCCAGAGAAAAGAAAGGTTCAAAGACCTTCTCCAAGATATTTTTGAGCTATTCAAGGAAATGCTACATAAGTTTTCAGAATCTACGTCTAACACATTGATCATTTCTTTATGTCAGAACATAACTCATTTTAGACCAAGAAATATTTCAAATATACTTAACATGGTAAAAATGGGGAAATTCTAAATGCTACTAAGTTTTATGAGAGCTTAAAAAGTCATATTTTTGCTGACCTTGAAGTACAGCAACACAAGAGGGCTGAAATTTCACATGTAACTTTTTAACTACAGCAGCTCACAAGTCAAGGCATACATTATTTTAATTACTTTGCCATTTATATAATTTATACCTTCCATAGCATTTATTTTGCAAGAAAGCTATAAATCAGTTTTGTATGACCATTACCAGCACTGCTTTATTCATTCTAACATTCCATTTTTTAAGTGTTTTTCTAATAAATCAAACATTTTACATAAGCAATCGGCTGAGGCCAAGACCATACCAATTATTTTACCTGCAAGAACTTGCCATTATAAACATTTCCCACAAGGCATAATAAAATACATGTCTGGTGCCACAAGACTTACAGGAATATCCTGTACTGAAGGATATTAAATAAAGATTAGATGACTAGTTGGAGTTTCATCTGTTCCACTCCTTTCTTAATTGCTATTGTCACCGCTTCAGTTTACAAAAATGGCACAGTCTGTATGCATACAGGTTCCTTCCCGTTAGGATGGCTTAGTCAAGCTTTTCAAATCCCAAATTAAGCATCTTTCATCTCCAAACACTTTCACTTACAGGAAGACATTAATGAACAGGGATTCTCTTTTCTGTTACCTGCCTCTAGCACATACATATGCATGTACTTAAATGCAATTTCTATTATTAGGCCTCTGTTTTCAATTATTGCAGTTTTCGTAATTTATTTTTTACTGCATTTACTCAGAGCACAAGCCACCAACTTACAGCTAGAATATTAACTCCTCATAATACTCAATACTTATAAACAGCAAACTGTGAACATTATAGTCTAAAAAACCACAGCTTTTAAGTTTCACTAACAAATGCAAAGGTCTGAGCATTCCTGAACAGAATCAGCCCAAATAAATTCCATCCTCACACCTGATAGAAAATCTGCAGACTATCTTCTGTAACTTGTGATTTTTGGAAGCCCTTTGGAAGGGGAGGAGTATAGCAAACTTGAGAGACACTGAGGGAAGACAATCTATGGAGAGTGCATTCTTAACTATTTCAGTGTTTTGTGGTTGCCCATGAGTTACGCTGAATTGCATGAAGAACTTAAATTCCAACTTTGCGACTCCTCCCCAAAATCCTACAACAGTCAATTTTGAAATACTGGCCTTTGACTGCACCCAAAGATTTATCAGCTGATGCTATGGCATTTCTGCTATTCAGTCCATTTTAGTTACAAAAGTCAATTTTCCATTTCCCGGCTGAAAGAAGACGTATCTTCTTCCATTAGTCACTCAGGCATCACAGCTAAGTATTTAAAATTAGATAACATTCTTTAAACCATATATTTTATTTAAATTATGAAGATTTAGCTTGAAATTGAATCGGCTACTGAAAAATGCTATTTCTTACTATCATATCTTCCCTTACAGCCCACTCTTCTGTGAAGGATACTGTATTCCATATCAGAATAATTGGAGTTCTGTCACACGGAAAAGATTGGTTATGATTAATGGCATCCTTAGCGCTGCTGAGTTATGTCTTCCTCAGAAGAATCAAAATCACGCTCCATTGTCATTCATCAGGCATCCCCTTCTAGGAAACTACAGGAAACATCATACCTTCCTGAACTTTTCCATCTGCTTATAAAGATCTGGATCCAGCTCCTGAGACACATCTTTCATCCAAAGTAGAGCTCCTCTGTATTCAGTCCGATACTGTTCCATTCGGTTCACTGTCAGCCATGTGTCTGAGATGGCCCTATATCTGAAAGTCTCCACTTCTTGATATAATCTACTCAATGGAGTACGCAGTGCTAATCTGGGGGAAGGCAGGAAGGAATGAAGAAAAGAATATATTAAAGCTGTTCCACAAAAGCACACATATTATTACAACTCCTGATACTTTGCTAGCAATCAAAAGACACACAGTTAAAAGAATTCACATAATTGCTACTCTGCCTTCAGACAGTTCTACAGGTTAGTTGCGGGAATGCATTAATGGCGTAATTTTACAAATATATTGTGCTTGCAACACTTCTGTTCAAAGAGTTACCTTTTACAGCTCCTTTCTATTACACATTAATGGAAAAGGAACTTTTACTAACGCGTATATTTTATTTAGCCAAACTGCTTGTATTTATGCTATTAAAATTCCTCTTTGTCAGTTGCATTTAACAAGTGTAAGAATATACCTGAGATAATTTATTACTGGATACATACCATTGATCCATCAGGATTGTCATGTTAAACCTCAAAAAAAAGTACTTCTATTAGCATTTAGTCTTCAAATGTACGCATAAATAAAGAAGTCATCTGTCAAGTGGATAATTATCTGTTTTTTTTTTTTTTTTTTCTTTTTAAAGAATCTGAACAATTCCTTTGAAGGACATTTATCTTTGGGAAAGTTTTAGGCATTTTCTTTCATGTTTGTTCCAGATACCACATTTTGGAGAGGCAGTAGGGGACACTGTTGTCTTCCCTATGCCATCACTTCAGCTCCTAACGGAATCTCAGAACTAGACAGAATTACTCCAACTTTCGCTGTTTCCTCCTGCTGCTTCTGCTTTCCTGTTTGTTGCCAGAAGCCACCTCACTGGAATGGGTTCAATCAGCTCCACATCAGTGTACAGCTAGTTTAATTTGCCACTTAGGGACTTCCTAGGCATGAGAGAATTCTTAATTTCAGCTCCGATAGCCAGCAAATTTCATCTACATGCTCTCCAGCTTGCTATTGGCATACAACATAAATAAGTGCAGTCTTGACTCCAAGATGAGCTTGGGGATGGCTCAAGAAGAGGAGGAAGACAAACAACTGGTTCTATTTTTATGGTTGGTTGTTTACAAAGATGCCTTAAAAATGCATCAAGTAAGACAGATGACAAAATGCAAACTTCTTATTGCGGCTTTTGTAGGTGCAGTGCACATTTCTTCACATTCTACAAGCAGACAACCATTTAAAGGAAAAATTCAGCTTATGTAGACAAGTCATACAGTGGGATTTCTAAATAATAATAATATGCTTTTTAAAGAAGCAAATCATTAGGGTTTTTAATGGTGCTTTACATGTATTTTGAAGATCCCACTCATAGCTTTTACTGGATGTGCTAATAACCAAAATCTAGCCCAAGATAAACATGAAATTCTCAGTGCTTGGTATGTGATGTTTTATTCTGAGCCAAACAGCTGTGCTGTTAAGCTAATTATTGCGAAACTTTCCAAATTTAAGAACCCCCCAAAATCCTGTAAAAGCATAGAATTTAATTTGTAATTTGTCATAGAATTGAATTTTACTTTCTGAATAAATGGAGAAATTCAAGGTTCCATAGTACCAATATGGAACGGAAGGGAGCCAACCAAGAAAAATTCACAAAGCCGAAAGAAACCCTTATTACAGCACAATGCTGCAAGCTGTCGTTCTCCGGCATTATCAGGGTCAGGACACACAACTCTCAAACATTCTACTAATTTTTTAGGATTTAGCACTTGCTCAGGGGTGAAGTTCAAAACTATTGGAGGAGACACTCGTGACAGGTATCTGCTAACATCATCCCACATACCTAGCCACTCACCACAAGACTGTTTCAGGACAGATTCCCAAGTAAGTTTTCTAAACAATCGACTAATCTTAGAGAGAAAATGAAACTGGTTGTTCAGAATTAGAAATAGCAATACATGGGTTACAGATGGATCTTCAAAATACTCCCAAACGGTTGTAATTAGCCCACTATGAAAGGAGGGAAAGGTACCATTCTTAATATTATTAATAAACTGGTGTCCAGATGAGAAAAGGAAGGCAGTGTAGTTCTGAATATTCTCTGAAAGATAGTTTCCATGGGACCCAAATGATAACAGTGCAGAGCCTGAATTCCAGATTAAAACCAAGGTCAGTGCTTGGCAGCACAGCGAATTAAAAAAAGTGAACACAGATTGTAGCACTTTGTCGGATCGGATATATAGGAGAAAGGAGAATATGACACGGATTGCATGACATAGGAACAAAGCTATTATTATTAACAGGGCAATGTACATGGTTACTAGCAAGCAAGCGTGTTAGTTATATGCGTTTAATCAATTCTATTGTTATCTCAACCCTTCGAGCCCCACGTTGGGCGCCAAAAAGGACTGTGGTGGTTTTACCGTACTGGGCAACTAAACCCCACAACCGCTCTCTCACTCCCCCTCCTTTAGATGAGGAGGGGGAGAAGTAAAGCAAAGAACAACTCACGGGTTGAGATAAGGATAGTTTAATTAAAGGGAAATAATTATAATAATTAAATAAAGACTACCATGAACTAACAATTTAACTAAGGGGAAATAAAAAGGGAAAGGGGAAAGGGAGGGGAAAAAAGGAAAATAAAAAGAAGGGAGGAAAACAAACAAACAAAATAAATGAAGGCTATATGGAAGTGCAGAGGAAAGAAATTACTCTCTACTTCCCACAAATGAGCGATGATTGACCACGTCCTTGAAGCAAGGCCTCAACGCACGCAGCCGGTGTTCGAGAGGAGGACCGACGTCTTCCAAACGAGAGCCCACCCCTCCCCTCTTCTTCCTGTTTCCACCTTTTATTGCTGAGTGTGACATCACATGGTATGGAATATCCCTTTGATTGGTTTAGGTCAGCTGCCCTAGTGATGTTTCTCTCCTCACCTTTTGCCCACCCCCTAAGAGGGTTAGAGAAAGGCCTAATACTGTGCCACTGCTGCTCAGCAGCAGACACAACACTGGTGTGATAACACTGCTGTTCCAGCTACAACTGCAGAGTACGGCACTGTATGGGCTGCTGCTGGGAAAGTTAACATTCCAGCCAGACCCAATACAATAGTAAAATCCATAACACCATCAAGTACTGTTGCTTCTAAACTCTTTGAATGAACACAGAGTCAGAGTGTCAAGAGCTATAGGTAAAAGCAAGAATTTATGTGGATATGAGTTTTTCTGTATTCCTTACCTTTTACCAATTTGCTCCTACTCAATCTGCATGAAGTCAGTTACAACCTAGGATCTTCTCCTGGAGGCTTTTGTGTAAGGTTAAAGCAGGAAATGGCAGACTCCTTTCTTCTCTGTCTACTTAATGCATGAGACTCTAGTCCAGAAAAAGACACTTCCTACTCTCCCAGGACCCAGACACTTTTACAACAGGCCTGCTATAGCAGCATTTCTTTTCAGAGTGTGAAATGCCATCAAGCAGGAGAGAGACCTGATATCAGCTCCTTTACTGTCCTACTGTTAGAAAGGCCATGCAGATGGCACCTGTACAGCTTTAGAAACGCTGATCAGAACAGGCATAGGTGAGGAAATCTGCAGATCAAAAGACATAGCAGATTCATGGGACAAAAACCAGGATCAGGCAAAATTACTCACAGCAAGACAGTAATATTGCCAATACTGTAGCAGGTTTGGTCGATAACAACTTTTGTATCGATTGGTTCCTCATATCTCAAATGAACTGTGGCAATGAAGAATCAACTACCATTATTCCCATGTAATCAGGTGGTAACATTGATACACATACCTTTGCTGAGAAGAAAAGCAGAGGGCCTTTCCTGTGGCTTGCATCATTTTTCCTGCTCTCGTTTTATCCTGAGAACCCTGTGATCGAAGAAATTTTCCCAATTCATTTTCTTCCTGAGACAGAACTAATGAAAAATAAATGAGTGGTCAAATGTAATTTAATAGGTTTCTGACAGTTTTAAAGCTGGCCTAATATCAAATACTTTAAATCACTCCAAATCCAAGCAGCGCAGAAAAAATAATTCCATGGAATTCCTGCATTTATATATACATTTATGTCTTCAATCAGAAATTATGATTCACTTAAGACATTTGTTGACAGGTTTGCCGTACTTAACAAGAATCACAAAATTCTGTCAGTGCTTAAAGTCAGTAGGAGAAACATGCTACTTTGCTCTCGAACAAAAAAAAGTAGCTTGGTTAGACTACATAAAGAGCCCACTTAAGGCTTGATTACAGTATCTTTTTGTCTTGTGTTTTGTTTTGTCTTTCATTATCTGTTTTTAGCACATGGACTACCTTAGTTGATTTTAGTTAGCATACTTTTGCTGAAGCTAACTCTTAGCTATACTACCCAAAACTTTTTCAGTTGCTTTTTCTCTTGGTCTCCATTTTTCATGTTCCACTACAATATTGATTTTTTTTTTAATATGAAAAATACTATTTACAAATTCATTTTTTAAACTAGGATGCAGAAAAATAAAAGTGTTTATATATTTATATGTTGGCTACTTCCAAATTGGAACAATAAGTCTTCACGATCTCATGTCCTTACAAAAGCATTTCATTGTGGCCTCGTCTATTTGTCTTTTTAAGTGGCTGTCTCCTATGGTGCCTATTTTTTTCCCAGGCTTAATGAGGAGAATAGTGTAGTATACTGAAAAAAAAGAAGATCTTTTAAGTCCTCTTTTCATTTTAAAATGCTGACAGTCAAATCTATTGCAGTCTAATAGCACATTTTGCCAGAGTATGCACACACATCTTTGCATAAGAGATTTTACCTGCTGTTGTGTAACACTTCTTGAACTCATATTTCTATTCTGTATTACAATTTTACCTCAGTATCCTTAAACATCAGCTCAGAACCTCTTTGGACAGGCAAAAGGAAAGGGAAAGAATGGAGAAAATACGCATAAAATTCAACAAAAAGAAAGTAAATTAAAAGATACATTCATAGCTGATTCTCTTTTCCAGGACAGAAGTCACAGCATCAGAGAATCAAAAATATTGATTAGAGGGAACAATTTCTTTAGGTCATTTAATACAACCTGCTGTTTGAAACTTCCCAAGTGAGGTTCCTCTCTCTCATTAATGACTGCCACTAATTAACATCCACCTGTTGCAGCCAAGTCAGCATAATCATTTTCATCATAATCGCACAGGTTACTTAATTATAAAACTAGTAATAAGACTAATAATCTTCATTGTTAATCCCAATTAAAAAACACAGGAGTTCAGAAGAGAGCTAGAATTTCAAAAGTTCTGAATTTAGATGGGCACAGCAACTAATGGAAAAAAAAATCCCCAAAAATCAAGCTTTCTCCCATAATTGCCACTTTTCACTGCATAATATCAAATATAAAGCTTAACATAAACTAGGAGACCTTTAAGCAGTTAAACAAGTCTACATTTAATTGTCTACAGGGACTGTTACCTTTAATTTTAACTAGAAAGAAACTAGTAGTTCTCCAATTTCATTTTTACTTTTTTACATTTTAGATGATTTCATATTGCAGAGTTCCTTATCAACTACTGTATTTGTTCATACTTACAACAAATCCTTTTCTGATAAAGTCCTATTGCTTTCAGCAACTCCATACACGTTCTCTGAATAGAATGGAAGAGCTGAAATTGAAACAGAATTGAATTGAAATTGAAACAAAAAAATAAGTGTATGTAAGAAACGGTGAAGACTAAGACACAAGAAAGAGCTTGTCTTTATTTTTGTAGAAATTATTAGGGATCACCATTTCCTGCTTGAACACAGAGTAATCTTTCAAGCTTGAAAGTGTTTTTTTCTTTATTAATTGTGCTTTTCTTTCAATCAAGTTGTCCACTGAAACTACAGACAGACAACCCAAACATAAAGATAAACAAAGACAAAATAATTTTGGAAACAGATCTATTCCAAACAGTTCACAGTTAACCAAAATACTCTTTTCTTTTTCTTTTTTTTTTTTTAAATTATCTTTTGATACATACAAAGATGCATAAATCTTTGATTCTGAACATCCCTCAATGGAACAAAAGGCTGTCAGTAGTTTCAATGACATGTGATCAGCAGCAATATGTATACTGAATTTTTAATACCACAAAATCTAGTGCAAGAGACTTGTATGGGTATGCCAACAGGAAGGTTTTTGATTTTAAAATGGACTTTTTACTGTCACAGCTCTGGTACTCTAACCAAATTGACAGAGTAGCAGTTTCCAAAGAAAGTAGAGGAAAAAAAGTCACTTTTGACTAAGTTTGGAGAATTAAGAGGAAAACAGAAATTACTACTTTCTTTCTGCTAACCTAAAACCTCTAGACTGTAATTTAAACCTCAACTCCACTATATCAAGTACCATGAAAATATTAGTAAAATGGACTGCTAGTAACTGTCATCCTTTTGCATCTGCTTAACCTCCTGTATGTTTACTAGGATCTTGTCTTTTCAAGAGAGAACATGACTTGCAGTTTTGAAACTGTTCAAGTGAAAACATGTTTGCATTTTCTATCTGGTAAACACAGATCACCCTATTTTTAATCCCACATGAAGTAACAAAGCATCCTTCCTGATTAATCTGCCACACAACAAGCACAATAGGGAATCAGGCATATATTTATAAAATACTATTTCAGTTTCTTCAGCTTGTTTAACACCAATACTTTTGACTTAAAATCTATCATGAAGGCCACACACATAGTTAGAATCTAAGTTTTATAAGTTGTCTTTACAATAGGTAGACTACAAAGATTTGATTGTTGTAAAAATGCCTCTTGTATTTCAGCTCAAATCTGTATGAAACCGAGATTCCTAAGTCAACAATTTCCTAAGAAAAATAGTGACAAAATATTCACCCTTATGTAACAAAATGATAAAAGTAAAATTTAGCTAGATGCTAACTTTGGAAGTCCATTCTCTGTCTTTTGATTTGTGTCAAAGACGTTTAAGCTCTTCAGTTTGTAGAACCTTAATTCTTTACCAGTGGGGCTGAGGGTACTGACAGTAGGACTGTAGATATGACCCAGTAGGATTTCTTCTCTCAGTCACACTTCACAGACTTTCAGAAGCTGCCTTTGGTCATGTCAAAAACATGAATCTGCACAAAAGCCTCAGAGAGCAGACTGCAATGTGCATCTATTTCTTCTTTGCATACTCCATATTTTTATGGTCTATGCTACGATATGGCATTTCATAGTTATAAAAAAGAACATCATTTATGTATACTAGAGTCTAGTATTTAAAAAAATGATTTAAACTGATACAAGGAAAGGATACGGATAGCTAATACAAAGGGTGATGTCCTGCTCCCCCTGACACCAAAAAAGAAAAAACTGCCTGAAAGGAGGTAAGAGAAATGTTAAGTTCTGAATAAAGTCTTGTGTTACAAAACTTCCACTAGACTCCCTGCATCTGCATAAGTATATTTGTCCAAAATTAGAAAGGATATTACACAAAAGCAATGATAAATTTTATATATGTTATTATCTGGTATCTATACGTACACATCTTAGCAGCTTTATGGAAATGAAAACATTTTAAGAGTTATCAGAGAACACACGTTACGTAGACATTACAAACCTCTAGCTTTGCATCCAGATCTGCATCTGAAGCCACAACATGTTCATCTTCTTTTTTTCCTGTGACTTTTATAAGGGTTTGTTTTGTTTTCCAGTACTTCTGTTGCATTTTATTGACCACAGATTTTTCTTGGCTTTGAGCATATTGATCATAAAATTCCCTTGGATAATTACTAAAATATTAAGGAAGAAAATTACAAAATGTCAATAGGATACTTAAAAATAAGACTAACAAGCTAGATTAATACACCCCTATTGGGAATACTGCATTTACATGCAGACACGTGTTCTAGTATGTATTTCCTCATTATGCATTCGTAACAAACCATTAAAATAGTAATATATTTCCACTAACATTTCCCATCCTCCTTCGGAGAATACTACATTGCATATAACATGAATGTATTTAGTGTGTAGTACTTCCAAAGCATCAACTGCAAAGAATTCTTTCCAATGCATTATGGAATGATTTACAGCTCCTGGAATTAAAACTTTATTTTTATATAGCTACTAGGAAAGTTTAAAGAGCGCTAGTAGAATTGCTTAAGCAGACAGCAATTTTCATGCAATTTTAGTACTGTCAGGATTTCACAAAGTACATTTTTTATGAATGAAATTAGACTACTCACTGACTTTTTTTAATTGAATAAAAAAAGAGATAACTTATCTCTTTTGAGCACACTATGTACAAGATAGCCCATTTCTTTCACTGTGCAATCACCAAGTGATAAATGTAGGTGCAAAACAGAGATTTGTCAAGTACAATCTGCCATTAGTGAAGCCACGCTGGCTGTTACCCATTACCTCCCTATTTTCCATGTGCCTTCGCAAAGTTTCTAGGCGGATCTGCTCCATGATCTTGCTGGGCACAGAGTTGAGATTTACTGGCCTGTAGTTCCCTGGGTCTTCCTTTATTCTCCTTTTTAAAAATGGGGGTTATGTTTGCCCTCTTCTAGTCAGCGGGAACTTCACCGGACGGCCACGAATTCTCAAATATGATGGAAAGTGGCTTAGCAACTACATCTGCCATTTAGCTCAGGAGACGTGGATGTTATCTTGTCAGGTCCCATGGACTTGTGCACCTTTAGGATTCCTTACCTAGTCTTGAACCTTATCTTCTCCTAAAGTGGTCAGTTCTTTCTTCCAGTCCCTGCCTTTGCCTTCTGTGGCCCAGGCTAAGTGTCTGAAACTCTTGCTGGTGAAGACTGAGCCTTCTTCATATCCTGGGTAACTAGGTCTCCCGTTTCCTTCTGGAGAGGGCCTACAATTTCCCTAGTTTTCCTTTTATCACTGTTGTACCTACAGAAACTTTTCTTGTTACCTTTGATGTCCCTGGCCAAATTTAATTGTAATAGAAGTTTGGCTTTCCTAACCTGATCCTTGGCTGCTTGGATGATTTCTCTGTACTCCTCCCAGGTTATCTGTTTTTTCTTCGACCCTCCAATCCTGTATGCTTCCCTTTTTGGTTTGAGTTTGGCCAGGAGCTCCCTGTTCATCCCTGCAGGCCTCCCTCCGGGCATTTTTGCCTGACCCTTTGTTGGGATGCATCACTCCTGAGCTTGGAAAGAGATGATCCTTGAACACTAACCAGCTTTCTTGGGCCTCTCTTCCCGCTAGGGCTTTGTTCCACAGTATTCTACCAAGCAGATCCCTGCAGAGGCCAAAGTCTGCTCTCCCAAAGTCCAGGGTAGCAAGCTTGCCATGCTGCCTCCTCACTGCCCTCGGGATCCTAAACTGCACCACTTCATGGTCACTGCAGCCAAGGCTGCCCTTGAGATTCACACTCCCCATGAAGGAGCTCCATGTGCTCCAGCTGCACATTGACACAGAGGGTGACGATCCCTCCTCATCTTCCCTTCACCAGCTTGGCAAGCCTATGACCAAAGATGCTCTTCCTCTTCTCCAACAGGTAGAGCTCATCAGCCCCCAGCAGACCAAAGCTCTCAAAGCCAGTTCCATGGTCCAGGTAGCCAAACCCCTGTCTGTGGCACCAGTCCTGTAACCATCCATTGATTTGACACTTTCCACTTGCCTTTTCAGTCCCCTTCCCTTTGACCAGGAGGACTCATGAAAAAACTACCTGTGCTCACGAGTCCTTTACTGCTGTTCCCAGGGCTCTGTAATCCCTCTTGATACCCCTCAGACTGCTCCTGGTTGCATCACTGGTGCCCAGTACAAGGCTTGGCAGTCTCCAGGTGACATCCTTGATACAAGCCCCTGGTAAGCAGCTGACTTCCTTCAACAGTGGATCAGGCTGGCAAAAGGATGCTTCTGTACCTTTCAGAAGAGAGCCCCTTACCTGTCACCTGTCATTTTTTCTCAGTTTCACCAGTTGTTATGCTGGGAGCAGATCGGGCTGCCTAACTCAGCTCACTCCACCTCACCCCCTGCAACAGGTCTTTCCTTTTTGGCCAGTACATTCCACAATATTTAAACCATATGAATAGAAATTACAGTTTCACAATGAAATCTTGATCTCTTTCAGTAATAGTTATTCCACTATTAATTTCCCTTGTGTGTATAAATTAAGATATTCAAAATCACTGCAGCTTTTTTTGGAAATACATGGTTGCTTAAATTTATATTAAATAGTCCAAGAAAATGAAAGTGGTTGAATTTATTTTTCAAGTAAAGATACTCTTTATCTGTTTTACATTACTGAGATACTGCTCACTAGCTCAATTCACACAACACATGGGTAACTCACTGATGCTACCCCAAAGAGTCCTCAGACTCAACATACACATCAAGTCATGCAGAGAGACATAGAGATATATAAACTTGCTGTGAAATATTTCAGATGTTCTGAAAGCCATTGGCACACATATTCACCAAGAGAGGCAGCTCTCCCCTGTGCAGTTACTAATGACACAATTCATCCTGAAAAGAAAATCTGCTTGACAGGGGTTTGTTACTTGCTTTGGTTATTTCTAATCAATGAGTTAGGAGACAGTGACTTAAATCACCAAAGAGATGGTAAGAAATTGAAGTGGAAATGAGCAAAGACAAAAGTCAAAATGCACATATATACAGCACTTCCTGGCTTCTTCCCCAAACTTTAAAAGAAAAGGTATTCACCCATTTAATTTTACCAAAGCATCAGTCCACAGTCCTTAGTTTATGAATTTCATTAAGCTTAGAATAAGACACTTTTTTGGTGCCACGGCACAAAATAAACAACACTTGCAAAACATATCACATTTCACATGCAGCTTTGCACAAACAAGACATTACACATCCCCTGACAACTCCAGCCTATCAAGTTAAGCAAAGCCTGTATTGACCTGACTGGCTGTACCTCTAATAAATTAGGAGAACATTTAGATACCTCCCAAATCCCCCTGCATTATGAGAAAGCAGAATATGAGAGCTTAACTAATAAAACTAACATTACTTTTAAAAGAAAATAAATAAATAAAATCAAATTGATCACGTGGCAGTATTAAGACCCTAGCTATCTGGCTAGCTGTGTGCTTTAACTTGTGCTACAGCTGTGCAAATAACTGATATCTCAGTTCAGTGATCAAATGAAGAAAACACCGTAATTCATTTGCTGTCAACCAGCCTTAATAGCTACCTTGCTTGAGGTCACCAGAAATTCTAGGGACTGGGTGGAAAAAATAAAAATGAGTCATTAATGTGAGGTCACAAAAAAGTCCTGGGATTAATAGAGATTTCTGAATTAGACACAGATAAACAAACTGGGAGAGTATGAAGAATACAATCTTTTACCACTACGGACAAATTCAACTTTTAATTTCATTTGGAGAAATTTCTGGCTCCTGTTTATGTCTAATGTGCTTATAAATAATTATCTTAATGAAATATTTGGTGAACAATTTTTCTGGAGGTTTAAAGGTCCTTGTCAATACCTTTAAAAATGGATTTTGTCAAGCAGTCATAGATATATTTAAATTTTACTAAAAAAAACAAAAATATAACTAAAAGAAGGATCTACTTTATTCTAACGCTGATGATCACAGATAAATCCATTGAAATGAGACACTCATACAATTTTTGCCATTATGCAGAAAATTGATAACATATGCTATTTTCCCATCTCATCAATTCACTTGTTTTTCCATTCTTTGATAAGTTGGCAGTTTTCCACTTTCTATTTTTATTCTTTTTAAACAGAACATCTACCAGTGACTTCATATAAATACTAGATGCCAGAACATAATGCATGATTATGCAGTCACAAATCAACACGCCAAACACCATTAACTCTTTAGAATAATAAATGACCAAGGTACTTACTACTTATGACCTTCCATGTTTCTTATTTTCTTCAGACACTTAAATAAAATAAGAAATTATCAGTTAATATAAACATCTTTAAAATATAATTCTCAATTTAGACAACAGAAAAACTCCTGCCTTTTCACATATAAAAATTACCATACTTTATCGTCTTGTATATGTTACAAAAGAAATTTTTTCCATCTGTAGACCAAATGCTTTTCTCATATAACATACAATTCTCACTTAAATCCATGACAAACACATTTAAGTGGTGTTGCTGATTTTTTGTATTTTAGCAAGTTTTCCTGTTGTAAATTCAGTGATTTTTGACAAGGCAAGCCCAAAGTGTACATGCTAGGAATAATCTAGGAATAATCCCCAGTCAAGTGTGTTTTTCTTTTTCTTTGTTTTTTAAACCAGAATTTTAACCACAACCTAGTTCAGCTACTCTTTTCACCAATGTCTCATTGATCCACTTTTCAAAAGCATTAGCTACTTTATGTCTTGAGCAATAGATGCAAAATTTAACCACCAGTTGTTTTTTTCTCAGAGGGACATCGCAGTTCCTGTGAATGGAATATGATTTGCATGTGTTTGGACTTTAAATTTTAAAAGTTAATATCTCCAGTTTTGATACACAATGAGCTGACCAGATGGTGCACACATCACCAGCAATTGAGCACACTCCTTCCAGGCCAAATTTACTAGTCAAGCCAGACACTCATTGCAAAAAACCAAGCACCTGGCTTCTCCTCTGCTGCTTTCAGAAAGGACTCTCTGGCACTAATCTTGGAGAGAAAAAAGGGGCTGCAATGGGGAGCCATGGCTCTGGCAACACGTCTAACAAGGTGCTGCCTAAAGACAGTATGGCAAACACTGGATGGTAATGGGACTGGAACAGATTGCAGGGACTCGGACAAGGCAATGCAAACCTGAGTGCTTCCTGCAACTGTGAAGCACATACACTTCCATTTACAGCCAATTGAAGCCAAATCCCAGGTTTTGGATTCTAGCCTCTCTGCTCTCTGTACCTGTGAAACTTCCTGGCAAAGTTCCATGAGATGCTGGAAGATTTTATCAGAGCAGGACACTTTCCTGAAATGGAATTTTTGTGAAGAGCTCATATGCACTGCAGAAGAGATCATAAGTAAATTCATAACCCTGTCTTCAGCAGCATTTAATTGTAAGGCCAACAGCCAAATAATGAAGAGGAAGAACTGCTTTGGATTGCTGTTTGCATTACAGCACTGTCATGTCAGACAATATGCAGAATGGAGAGCAACAGCCACAGCTTTGCTTTAATTTCTAGAGCCATGAGGCACAGACAACGTTAACTCCAGTTTTCTAATACCTATGTGCTTGACTTCATTGTTTTAATACAGGTTCTGCTTAAGTCAACAGTGGGTGTGTGCGAGAGATAAGAACACAGGATTTGGCTTGTATGCACATCCATGACTCAGTTATTGAGCAGAATGCTTGGCTTGACAGGAAGCAAAGAACAGCCCATCTAGGTGAAATAATGTGTATTATGTGGAACAAAGTGTAGCTCAGCAAGGGGAACAGGTCTTAGGCACTGACCTTAAACACTGTACACGTTCACCTGACTCTCCTGGAAACCAATGTCCCTAAAAAAAGAAGACATAAGGGTCATGGTGACATAGAGTTCTCATCTTGCCTGCATAACTCACATTCTTTTTTCCTATAACTATAATTGACTATGGGGTCTTCTTAGTTATACTCCTTTGAGACCTACATAGTGCCCCCCCCCCCATGCCCACAGGATACTCTTTGTGGTTTTTTTTGTTTGTTTGTTTGTTTTTTTAATTCAGAGCACCTGTGAGGACTGTGTCACAGTTATTAGGATAGTGTTTTCATGGTATGAAAATGAGGGTATGCTCTCCTGGCCCTGCTGTGTGACATGAAGGCACATGAGGTGTTTGAGGCCAAAAGGCTACTGAGATAGTGCTGTATGGCTTTACAGGGTGGAAGGAAACAGAATTAGAATCTTACCCATATTATCTACTGGATATGCCTCCTGGCATGCCATATCCCCCAGAACATGCCAAGAAACAGAGGGTCCCAGAGAACTGTAGGTGGTATAGACAAAAACCACTCTAGGGAGATTACAGCAATTAAACAGCAGGAACAAGAAACAGCCCAGTGCTCAAGCTTAGTCCCTGGACCCCTTTTATTACCCATACAGAATTAGCTTTTGGTCCTAAATGAAAATTCAGATTGTACAAAGACGGCTCAGTGAGCACTGGCACTGAATAAACAGAACTGTGGTTACTTGAAAAGAATAAGATACCATAAGCGTTGGCAAAAGCCGTATCACCTGCAATTTCCATCATGAAGAGTTCCTGGATCCCATTCATTCCAGATGCTGTTCAAAGAACTTTCATAATGAAACCAGTTATGCCTCTGAAGTCCCAGATGAGTTTCACCTTTCTTACTGACTGAGAATGCTCTGAAAAACCTGAATGCCCACTACTATTATGCCATTTTTAGCTGTTAATTTAGACCACAAAAGTGCACTCAGTTTGGGTCCCACTGGTTTCAGTGGTACCCTAAATGATTCCATTCACACAAAACTTGTTTCAAGTTAGATACACTTGTGTGATATTTATAGTACTGTATACTAATTTACATTTCATGTTTCAGCATTATAGTTAAGCTCGACTGAAATGGAAACAGTATTTATTAATGTAGACATTAAAATCAGAATCAAGGGTAGAGGGAAATGTAATATAGGAATACTTACTTGAGCTGGATGTAGCAGATGTGCTATTAAAGGACTTCTCATGTTTGTATCTGAGAGCAACCGCAAATGTATGAATTTTTAGCTTTTGATTTTAGGATTTTCTTTTAAGAAACACAGTCTTACTAATTATGTTTATCCTAAACTGGTCTTTCAGTTCAGGAGGAGCTCAGGACACCTGTGTGATCTTTGAAATCAGCTTTCTCAAAGAACATGACCTCCCCATTTCAATGCACAGAAAATTGAGCACCTATGGCAGAAAGCCAGCATTGATGGATTTGTGACTGAACTCAAATGCAAAACAAACGCGTAGGGACAGAGGCATGGTCAGGTTACTCAAGAGAATACAAAAGTATTACAAGAGTATGTAGGGATGGAGTTAGGAAAGCCAAAGCTGTGCTCTGGAGTTGAAACTAGGACCAGACACAAAGAGCAACAAGAACGGCTCTATACAGATAGTGGCACCAAAAGAAAGGCTACGGAAGGCACAGGCCCACTGTGACAGAGAATATGGAAAGGCAGACTTGCATTTTTGGTGTGTTTTTCACTGGGAGATCTGCCCTTTAGCATTCTAGTTCTCAAAGCCTACTGGTCAGGGTATGGGGGTATGAAGCATTAACCACACTAGAGAAAGACTCAGTCAGGAGGTATGTAGGGCATTGGGATGTACACAGATTCAAGAAACCAGATAAGATGGATCTGCGGGTGCTGAGGGAGCTGGCTGATATAATTGTTTGGATGTTCTCCCTGTTCTCTTGGAGGTTATGTTGATCAGAGGAGATGCCTCGAGTGAGACAAACATCACACCTATCTTCAAGAAGCACAGAAAAGAGCATCAGGAAAACTTCAGGCCCATCAACCTCACTTCAGTTCCTAGAAAGATCTTGGAGAAGTCCTTCCTGGAAACTATTCCCAGCCCCATGAAAGAAGAAAAGGAAAGAGGGAACAGCCAGCATAGATCTACATGGATTTAAGTCACTCCTAAGCTGACTGCCTCTGGTGAGTGAGTGAAGGGAGAGCAGGGGATGTTGCGTGCTGATGTTAGCAATGCCTTTGTCATGGTGTCCCACAGAAACCTTACAGGTTCTTATCATACCTATGTGATTCTGTGACAACTTGTACAATGTAAAATACTAGGCTGGTGAGCAACAGTTCGCTGCTACCTTTGGTTTAATGCATAAAACTTTCCTTAAAAACATGCTGTAAACGGACAGTGGAATGACATTGTACCATGACCACTGGTGACACACATACAAAAATAGTACTGAATGTTTGCCTTCAAAGAGTTACCTACAACACATTAAGCTTTTAGTTGTATTATTTTCATTCACATCCAAAACTTTGAAGATTAACATTTTTCATTTCTTTAGATATCACTACACACACAGCGTGAATTGTTCCTGTAGTCATTTAAAAGGGCCATAATTTTTTTATTTTTGGAATAGTCTAACTTCACGTGCTACTACTGCCTATTCCAAGTCCGGGAACAAAAGAGGGTTAAGATATTGGTTCAGCTGTAACAAAGGAGATTATTGAAAGCATCTGGCACAGCTGAAAGCAGTGAGCTTTTTTTTTTTTTTTTTTTTTTTTTAAAGAAAACCCAAAGTCGTAAGTCTAGCCGCAAAAAGTGAGAGATGCTAATAAACAGGGACTGGAAACAGGCCAACAAAGTATCAAGGAATTAAAAGGAAACTTCATAACCACATAACAAAGCAACCCCACAGTCAGGAAAGGCAGACCCTGAGGCTGCAGAAAGACATGAATGAATGAGCACACAACCTTCAACTACTTTAGGTTTTAAACTCTTATGCTTTCAAAGAATAATGCCCGAATATCCTGGACAGAAGTAACAAGAGTTGCTCTTTGCCAGAGCTGACTACAATAGAAAACACATGACACTGACTGAAGCCCACCAATACCTGACCTGAAAACTGCAGTCAAACTTAAAATTAACCTTTTATCATAGAATTTTACATATAAAACTAAGCTTAATTTGCCAGAGGTGAGTTGATGTGAAAGGATTATTTTTTTCCTGTTCCCTTTTTCCTCCCAATGTATTAAGACTAAAAGATGTTTCAAGAAATAATGTTACACTGACACTGACTGAAAAAAAAAATAGCATCCACCACCTCACTGGAAAACATTTCTATCAGAAAGTTTCCATTAGCTTTGTCAGAGATCACTTGTGCATGTTGCGTCATTCTTTATCATAAGCCTTTATCTTGACTAACAAAAGGTAGGGATAATCTAGATAATATGGAAAAAAAAAAAAAAAAGACAGCAAACATAGGTGCTGTGGAGCCTGTTAGGGAAAACAGCGTCACGCTACAGCTGACTGTACACAAACCCATGGTTATAGCTGTGTAGCAGTGGATCTGAAGTTGTCTGGGTATGTCCACACGCTGCTAATTCTCCACGTGCTTTCCAATGTTTTGAGACAGATGCTACCTCAGTTTCAGCTTTAAACCTGAGCTGGCCCTATCATAACAAGCCTACCTGGAAGACATGGATCACAGTGCTAAGATACCCATTTCCACGTGGAACCAGCTGGGCCCATTAGCTCTGCTGTCCCCCTGAAAATCCCTGTCTGGCCCTCTGAGGAGCAGCTGAGAAGCCTCAGCACCATGTTTGACAAACCTCCCTGTGTGCAGACAGATACCAGACAGGCCTACATGCAACCAGCTTGGGTCTGGCACAGTCATTGGCCTGGACCCTGAATTACAACCAGTCTTTCACGACTCAGTTTGGCTTCAGAAGGAGGACAGCTGCACTCATCAGCGCTCTGCCAGAGCTAACAAGACATGCTGGAATCAACATGGCCCTGCACATGGCCAGCTAGGGCACCTTCGCATCTGTGGCAGTTTATCTGGTTTGTGGGCTACTTATCCACAAATTATTTCCACAAGTAGGCATAATAGCTGGAATGCTACAGGACTTGATAGTATTTCTGGCATACTGATTCACCCTGCTTTCATATCAGGAACTTTTAGTAGCCATGATGCTCGAAGGAGGCTTGATAGAGAATATCTTCATTAGCCAATGCACCTCTACTCCATGTGACTACAGAAAATCCTCTGATTCTCTGCACCCCTCCAAAACCATCTGAATACACCATCAACATCCTCCTGTGCAAACAAGGAAAATGCTAGCTTGGTGTTTTGAATAATTAAAACTCCAGCATTCCCTAGGCTTTCCTTCCAGCTCATCCTCTGTATGACGTTCATACTTCCTTGCTCCTCTTTTTTAGCTTTATTATATTATAGTTTGTTGCAGCATAAGTTGTCTGGTTTCCCAAGAGCTGAACAACATTATCTGTGTATTAATGTCACTCGGATATATTTAATGTTCATTGGAAAAGAAAAATAATAAGTGTCATGTAGCAGAGTGAAATTCTGATCTTAATGCCCTCCTAGTTACTGGAAAGAAATAATAATAAATATATATTTTCCCCTCATTCAAACATCTGTTCTTGACTGAGCATTACACTAATACAAGTAGCCAGCAGATCCCATAGAAGAAAGCAGGACTTGGCAAACAAGAATCTTTCATCCATGGAAATTATATCTAAAACAAACTGTTGATCCAATCACATCTTAGAACGATGAGGTAAGCCAAAATCCTTGCAAAGCTTTTATAGATGCTGAAGATAAAATGTAGCATCCAAAGATGACCTACCATAGTTACATAGGAAAGTAGTAAATTGAATTCTTCTGAGATGCATTCAGAAGCAACAAAAGGGAACAAAATGAGAGCCAGAGCAGAATTTAGCAAGTCTGATGGGAAAGTAATGTGTTTATGAAAAAAGACAGATGGATTTACATTTTCACTGATAGTTAGCACTATCCTCTCAGTTTACTGTCCTTTCAAAGCAGCTAACGTGGTTGGAAGGTCCTCAAACTCTCTTCACCTTAAAAACACCACAACTTATAACTACAAAAATAGAAGAATCATGCACTGCAGTTGATTCACTTAAATGTTTTTATTAAAATCAGTAATTCTCCAAGAAACTTAATGCAGTAACACTACATTGGTACTAGATAACAACAACAAAAAAAAGAATTTTAAAGATCTCTATCTGTAAAACAGTGATAATTTCATTTATGTAAAGTACTTTGATGGGAGGAAAATCTGTGATGTGCTTAGGTGAGGGAATCAATGCCATCTGTGCCTCTTTAACAGCTCTTGCCTGACAACCTCTCTCCTCTCCTCTACTGCCAGAAAGCTGTGATCAAACTGAATCAAGTAAATGGGTCTCCAAAGCAAGAAGCAGTCTCACTGCAAGAGGAAGATCAAGCAAGGTACAGTTATATCTCCTATGGTCTTTCTACAAACATGCAGACCCAATGAGTCAGGGCTTCAAACCACGTTTCATTTTGCCTTTCACAAGCAAAAGTGAATAGAGCAGTCTATTGATCTGAATTATCCACATTGTCAAACGCAAGAAGAGTGAAAACCAAAGCCAGGGTCTATATAGGCACTTGACATCACAGTTATACATAGACTTACAAGTATAATGCCGAATCTAACTCCATGAATAGGTGCTGCTGTAATCCAGATAAAACGAATCTAGAGTTTACGTTGATATGACAAATGACAAGAATTAATTTTTCCTCTAAAGCTCATCACTGCTGTTCTAATCCTGCTGAATCATCCATGCTTAGCTTCATATCCATATTTTCATTGTTAGACTACACACTGATGCACTTACTTATTAATTGAAAAAGTTTAAAAATTGTTGTGAAAGTGCTGCATTACCAGTTCCTTCCATCCACCACAACTTTTTGTCTATTCCCTGGTCCCAAGACAGATGTTAAATGTTACCCACAACTTCCCAAGAGTAGAAATATTGCAGTCTTACGAGGGGAGAAGATGCATCAACAAAATGACTCTTTCAACCTATTTCAAGAGCTGACATCTACAAAGACGTTTCATGCAATTTTAACAGAAACATGGGAAGATTACACAGCGAGAGGATCTCTTTTGCAGTTTCCATACTCCTGGGTGGGTACTGAGAGGGAAAGAAATTTGTGCTGTTTGGTCCCATTCACCTAACTGTGGTGCCCAGATTACCATACAAGTCTCTCAACACTAAACCTCTACAAAGGCAGCCAACAGAAGGATCGCTGGTCTATCAAGGTTTATGAAAGATCCCAGCAAAAACTTCATTTATTCCATTCCATTTATTTGTTTGTCTTGATCCTTTAAAGCATCAAGAAAAGAAACACTAACAACAAAACTAGACATGCAAAGGAAAATGAACCAACAACAGTGAACTGAAAACAACAAAAGTATCAGAGAAATTGGAGTCTGTTTTCCAGTTTGAGCCAATATCACACTTTCTTTGCCTTCTTTTTCAGGCTGATCAATTGCAGGGAGAACAAGGCACAGCAATACAAGCAGGTATCTTGAATGACTAAGATCGTGTGATTAAAGACTTGCACCATTAGAAACTACGCACAAGGTATGAAGAAATCTGGAGGCTTGGGGTGTTCTTTCTAGCATTTAGTAGCATTAACTAGTGACCTGTCTGCGAACAGAACACCCAACAAAATGAGCAGCACTACTGTCATTAAGTATAAAATGATCTGTCTTTCATTCGGTTTTAAACTCATTGTTAATACTCTCTTCACAGGGCAGATGACCAATAGCTACTGCAGAGAGTACTGTACAAGCTGCTTTATTCCAAAAGCAATTATTATGTTTCTAGTGTGGAATAATTACTGCAGAATACACAATTAACATAGGAAATTGCTTAATTTTCTGATGCAGTCAAAACAGAGGATGATAGCCAGGGTCCCATTTCTTTTATTATCATTTTGAGTCTTTTATTTTTCTATTTCCACTGTGTACAAGTTAATAGAAGGCAGTGGCAGATAAATACAGCAAATTTGCACAATAGAAGTTTACTATACACTTACACCCAGAACTTGAGTATAAATCCATCTGGGCTGCACCAGTTTTCAATATCTGAGTTGCCAGAGGTAAGTTTTAGCCAACATGAAGATGTGGAAATTTGGCACTATGTCATCAAGTTTTTTTAAAAACTATTTTTGCTCCCATGCAAGTACAAGGATGAAATCAGCTGTTAGTATTCCTCTTCAAAAAACAATTTGGTGTATATTGGGTACTATATGCCTGCCAAATTATCCCAAAGTGATAAACTTAAAGGCAAAGTGATCTTGTCCTTTGAGAACATAAAATACACTGAAATGAAACTGAGCTGTTTTTCAAACGGCTGAATTACAAATTCTTAAAAACAGTGGTTTATCTCAAGACAACTGATGGGAATGGAACATGTAGTCATAACATAGTACATGTAGTCTCAGATAAATGCTGGTAAACTCACAGTAGGCAGATTAACAAGCAAATGATAGTCCTTTCTCAATAAACTGCATGCAGAACTTCACTATTTATATACACAAAGACACGTATTTAAACACAGGCAAAACTAATTTTAGGCTGCTTTTTCATGTAATACTGACTTTTCAGCAGGTGACTGTGAAATAATTTAAGAACAGCACATAATATTAGTTTGTCCTTATGTAACAGCTTTCACTCAACTACTAGTTTTCCATTTATATATGTGAAGAACACCAAGCAAATGTCCTTAGGAAGGAATTAGGTATTGTAAATAAGTACTGTATCTATCTTACAAAAGAAGTTGAGTGATGGGTCTAATCTCTCTCTGCAAATGAGCAAAACTGGAGATATATACAATCCAGGATTTAATTTCACTCTAAATGCAGACTCGCTTCATTTCTCCGAAATGACTATCAAATTGTTTTGTAATACACATTTGTTCTTCCAGCTTCAAAATGGTATTTTTAAACTTAGTAGCCAAATACTATTAAGGAAAGTGCCATATGGAACACCTGCTGTGCACAGATTATAAAAGACAATAGGAAGATGGTTTGTGTGACACTTTTTATCCGTAATCAGTCTAGTCTAAATCTTAGGAACCCTTCCCTTGCAGAATGGATGAAAAAAGCAGTGGATGTACACTCATGAAATCATTTTCACATTTATGTTGTCATAAATGTGGTTTATAAACATGGTTATAAAGTTCAAACCAATCTCTCTCTTATTTTGATACCCTATTTGTTGACACAGTCAACACTCAAGAGTCTGCCTCCCTTCTCATCTGTGCAGAAGCCAGGAAGCAATGCTATTATACCTGAGGGGGAACAAAGCAGGGGGAGAGAACAGGGAAAATAATTTTCTCTAGAATCCCTCAGGAGATCATTTCACATCCATGGGTAAGAAATTTGATTAACGAAACAGTTTTAGCATGCACAGCAGCAGCAATACAGGGTGATCTTCTTTCACTGCACATTGAGTCAACGCGATCAATACAGGCTGCATATTCTCGATAGATGCACAGTCCACACGCAACCTCTGCTCCTCAGCCACAGAAGCAGGAACTTCTCAGACCCTGGCACACCAGCCGACTGTTCCCTGAGCAGCGGTGATCCCTATGAAGCTGCTCGCATGACAGACCTGAGCACTGTTTCAGTGACTTGGAACAGGCAGTTCCCAAGGTTGACGTAAGTGATTGCATAACCGGCCAAAATGCCCCTCGTTTTGCCACGGCTAACAATAGCCGCAGGAAAAGCTACTGTGAGACTATTACTAGCAACACATAAAAGGTCAAAGGTTTCTACTGTTCCTGACTGCTTGGCTCTTTGTTTAACATTCTTCACTCTCCGGGCTTTTGTATTTTTAATGCTTCTCTATCATGTCGCATAATTTTGTCTTTAGAAAGATTTTACGGTTGAGCAATGGCAAAACATCCTGAAGAACCAACTGCTTCAGAGCAACACTTGGAGAAGATTTTGAAAAAGAGTATTAAGAGTCATTGAGGACATTTCTAGACATTTACTGTTAGCTGAGATATTAGCACATTTTTCTGCCAACTCATACCAACAGCTTTCAACACTAGCTTAAGAGCGAAAAGAGCTATTATTATTCAGCTTTTCCAGAAAAGGTTACTTGAGAATTCATCAGAACAATTTAGCAGCCCTGTAAAGTGTACACAGCAGAACAGGCAAGACTGGTTGGCTTGAGACTCTACTAAGCCCTGCAATAGGGTTCAGCAGGAATTTTACTTTGCACTACGTGACTCCTTACCTCACTCCAACAATGGTAAAAATCTTGTCAAAAGTAAGTAAATAAAAAGTTCAAGAACTCTTCCCTTCTATACAGTCATAACTGGTTTTTGAACTTCTAACCTTCAGCTGTATATCTATTTAAATCTTAGCTCTCATAAAAAGAATGGAGAAAATCACCTTTACCTAAAACCAATCCTTTCTCAATTAAGAAGCAAATTCCAATTGCCAGCATCTAACTTTTGACTTTATTGTTGTTCAAACCATTCTGGAAGTAACCATGTTTCACTTATGAAGTTTAAACAGTAGGGGAACTTTAGACCAAGGTTTGGCAGCATTTAATTGCCACACCATCTTCTAGGAGAAATTGCTGTGGGAAAAACCTGACTGGTTTTACCAGTTACGACAGTTTACTACACCAGAGACCTCCGTGGCTTTACACTAAATTCCTTTTGCGGTGGTATTAACACAAATCTTAAATCATAAAGTCACTCAGGTTAAACCAACAGGCTATGCTATTTGAATAGCTCATTCAAAATGCTACTGTCCCAATGACAACGAGATGTTGTTCCCAGACTTCAAGCTAAGCACCATCAAGAAGTGCAACTCCTTGATCACTGCCAGGAAGACAGCACTAACAAGCAACACTACTACTCACTCCTTGGAAACCCTGCACGGACAGAGTTGAAAAAAGAGCTGGTTACCAGGAAAAAACAACAAAAAATAGGTGAAAGTCCATACCCAAAGCCACCCACACTACAGACTCCAAAACTCTGCCTATCATTTTCTCTGCTCAACACTTGGCAAAGCAACCAAACATACGTTTTTCTTTTCAACAATGTCCTTGCTAGATGTGAGCAGCTTACTCCCAAGAAGTTTGCTCAAGAACAAGGGTCACAGCCACCTTCTGAGACCCAAATTAAATAAAACCCTTTGATCATCCCAAAACTGAAAGGAGGAGGATAACAGAATGAAACGCGAGCAAAACAAAACAAAAAACAAACAGGTGCTTCCCAGAAATAAACTACTGCCTTGGTTTAAAGCAGGGCGTGTGGGTAGAGTGCCAAACAGAAGGAAACGCCAACGCCAACCTTCCAGAACATCCATGGTGTAACTTGGGGGCAGGGGGACAATTGATGTATCCCTAAGATTATCTGGTACGGTTCCACGTTTAGGAACTAGACCTGGATCCCCCAAGGTGAACTGAAGGCGTGCTTGAGGAGGACCCATGCAGGACCTTGGGGTGCCAGCACACAGCACAGCACCACGGAACAGGAGATTATTTACATTTGGTGCTGAACGTGTACACAGCGCTGGCAATAAAAGAGCACAGTGCCCTTCATCCTTTCCTCCTACTAAGCGCTACCACTGCAAGTAGCGCTCTTTCTTCCTTCTCTGTCTTCCAGAACAATGCACCCGGTGACCAACACTCAGGAGCCAGGTATAGATGGATGCAGGTCAAATCTGATTACCAAGATCAACCTTTTCCAAAATAGAGGTGTAGAACCAGAAGCACGTATATATATATATATTTTCCTTTTAATTCCCATTTCATTCGCCTCGGCAGCTGGTACGAGGCACGAGGGCCCGCCGCGGCCGGCCGGCAGGTGAGGGCCCGGCGGGGCCGCCCTCCCCCCTCCTCCCCGCTCCCTGCGGGCCCGCGGCCAGAGAGGATGCCCGGGAGGGAGGGAGGGAGCCCGGCCGGCCGGCAGCAGCGGATGCGTGCAGCAATCATGGCGAGACAGCCGCCGGCAGGAGGGAGGGAAGGGCGGCGAGGCCGGGCAGATGCCATCTTGCGCCTCTCCCGTTTCACCCCCCGGAGGCCCCTCCGAGCCCTGCCAGGCACCGAGCGCCTCGGGCCCGCCGGCCGCGCCGCCTCCTTCCCCCCACCCGCGGCCCCGCCGCTGCCCGAGCCCGGCCGCGGCAGCTGTCGGCGGAGCCGAGCCCGCTCCCCCCGCCCAGGCTCCGGCACGGGTCCCCGCTCCCGGCACTCACCTTGCCCGCGGCCGAGCAGCGGAGGGCAGGGCAGGGCCGAGCCGGAGGCACCGCCGCCGCCCCTCCAGGTGTTCCAGCGCCGCCGGCGTCACAGCGGCGAACGGAGCCGCCTCTGCCGGCGCGGGCGGCCCCCGCAGCGGGGCGGAGCGGAGCCGCCGCCGCCCGCCCAGCGCCCGGAGCGGGAGGGTGGCGGCCGCCGGGCCCCCGGCGCTTCCCGGCGGTGGCCCCGGGCGGGAGGCGCCGCGCTTCCTCCTGCCGGCCGGGGCCTGAGGGGAGGCGGCGGGGAGAGGCGCACGGGTTGGGGCCCTTCGGGGGCTGCCCTCAAGCGAGCCCCTCTGCTCAGACGAGGCAAAATTAAAAGACTCCGGCTGCCCAGATCAGCTGGTGGCACACGGGAGCGGAGTCGCGAGGGAAAGGGGTTCTTTGACAGGGCGTTGACAGGTGGCAGCGGTGAAGGGCAGAGGGAGAGCGATGGTGTTGAGCTGGGTCGGGAATGGCTCAGGGAGGATTTTGGAGAGGGCTGCTTCGAGTGAAGCGCCCGAGTTGGATTTTAAGCTGAATTCTGAGCCTGGAGTGAAGGGAGAAGTTCAGAGGTGGCAGCTGACATCAGTCTGAGCAGGTAGAAGGAGAAACAGGAGCTGCAAGAATGGGAGTCAGGGGCTCTCCTGCTGACATGGGGCCCGCGAAGGGAGCAGCAAGTTTAGCCCAAACGAAAGCAGGAGTGAAGGAGGTGAGGCAGAGTTTGAAGGGGTGAGGAGTGAACTGCAGTGTTGTGGAAAATGAGAAGAGTAAAGAAAAAGGGTGGAAATGAGGACACTAATGGAGATCGACTGAACCTTGGTGGTCTGAAGCATTCATGTCACTGCCTCTGTTTCACTGAGGTGTAGCAGAGTCATTTTGTTGGAAGTCACACATCTAGAAGCAGAAATGGGACTCCACTGTCAGATAGTGATGGCTATAACCTGAGGAATTCCAGGCAAGACGTGGGAGGTTGTGTGGTTTCCCTCTGTGGCACTGGTCTGACCACCAACAGCAGATTGCCCCCCTCCCAGTCTGTGCTGTGGTCATCCAGAGATTTTTAGATCAAATGTAGGAAAACAAGGCACTTGTTAGGGTGTGGTTTATCTGACTTTAGTTTCCAATGAGTTTAATCATTCTTTTGGCTGGAGTTCTCATGGCAAGAAAAGGGTAACAGGCTCAGATGTATATACTTGCCTTACAGGTATTACTGATTTAGTCAAATTATTGGTACTATTGTTTTAAAGACAAAGCTGTTCACAAGAGTTACTTCTTTACTCCAAAGGGAAGTGGTGCTAATGAGGGACAAAAAGTCCGTCTGCCTTGGATAAAGATTGGGATCCCTTCAGCAAGATCTGATGTTGGTATTTAGTATTTTTAGTTCATAAGTGAACCTGAAGAACTTTTTGTTTTTAATGGGGTTTATGTGTGCTAATCACCCAGACGGTAGAAGGATAAACAAAGAAAACCTCACAGCATGTGAACCAAGTACCTTAAGCACTGTAGGAGCAATACCAAGACTCAAAGAGAGATTTTATTTGGTAAATTTAAACATAATATTTTTCTTAGGTGCACCAGAGGGCAAGTGGTCCTGAATAAACCTTGATTCTGAAAAACATTATCCTTTTCTAATTTAGGAGCTATTTTATGGCACTGGTTATGTGTGATTATGAATATACCTAGAATGAGGGTCTGAGTTTGGCTCATTTCTGTTTACATGAGCCTAGCGTTCTGCAGGTTACAAACACCTTCTAGACTGTCTATGATAATCTCTTAAATTATAAGCTGAAATCACTTTACAAATTTAAACAATTACTTTTAAACTTTTATTCCTTACTATATTGCAAGCATTTCTTAGTCTTTTAGTATGTTTCATATAGTTTATCACCAGACATGAATGTTATAAATATAAGCAAGGGCCATCTGGTTGTTCTAGCACCTCTCTTATCTCCCATGGAGATATTTTTAGTGCAGCAGAAATACATCACTTGCAGTAACTGTTTTGTATGAAATGAGGTGTACCCACTGCTTTTCACAAACTTCGTTCTTTACCAAAGCTGAATGGATGCATAAAACACCCTGAAACATGGTGCTGCGTTCATTCTGTTACTGCTTTTTTTTTTTTTTTTTTTTTTTTTCCCCCTTTGGGGCATCAAAGCACTCTAGTTGCTCGCGTTAACTGACCAATTGATACGGTGGCCTTGAAAATGTCCAGACTCACCATTTTTGCTATTTTATACAGCTCCATATGCAAACTGATTCCCTGTAAGAATCATCAGAAATGCTGGAAGATACAAAGTGAAGATAAATACAGCCCTCTGAGGTGTAACTGTTAGTCACACCAAAGTTTGAAAGGTCTCAGTTTTTGGGGAGAGAACTGACTTCCAAGCCCTCTGTCATGCAAACCTAGCGCTTTTGAAAGAGTGAATCATCAGATCATTCAGGTTGGAAAAGACCTCCAAGATCATCTAGTCCAACCTTTAACCTAGTACTGACAAGTCCATCCCACCATGCTACTAAGTTCTAAATCTACACTTTTTTTAAAGACCTCCAAGGACGGTGACTTTCCTGGGCAGTGTGTTCTAATAATGCCGCATCTGTTCAGTAACAAAATTTCTTCTAATATCCAACCTAACCCCCAGCCCTGGCGCAACTTGAAGCCATTTCCCCTTGTCTTATCACTTGGTGAAGTAGCAATAAATATTATCCCTCTTCTTGTAAGATCTTTTCTATATCTGAGCTTAGTGTTACAGTATGCCCTAGCTGCATTTAATTTGTAAAAGGACAAATAAAGGTTGGAATCATATGTTGAGTGTGTGAGACTCACTTTCCAGTTGTGTTTACAATATTGCATTACTACAAAAGCATACTATGAGATATGCTTTTTTTGTCATTAATTTGGTACATTCTCCTGCATCTGCATTCTATGTTATTCATATAGTTTAATCTCAACAAATGTCTGTGTTTTTTTTTTTTTCCTCCAAATCCAGGATATTACATTTCTCTTAGTAGTAAGAAAGAAGTTAAAATAAGAAATGGAAATTCATCCGGAGGGAGGGAGTAAACTAGAAATTAAAGTATTTTGGAAGTACAATGATAGTGAGCTGTTTACCAATTGAAACAATAAGAATGAACATTTTCCCTTCTACATATTTTCTTCAGGTCTATGTATGTTTTAATTCTCTCCTCTGTTTAGTTGCATTTGTGAATTAGTTAGTTAGGAAATGGTATAGTATTGTACAGTATCCAAGAAATGACACTGAAGATTTCTCATCCTCCCTGGACTTTAACGTTATAGTAGTTGATGGTTGAACTTTCAGACATCAGTATTTTGTAATCTTCCTGTAACTCTACGCTTGCCTTCTCTTTTTCTCATCCACATAAGGAAGTGCAAACATTTCATGGTGTGTTCTATGGAATGACACTTCCCTTCAGCTCCCTTCAGTCCTATATAAATGTTTTTACTCTTTTCTGTCATCTCTGATCTGTTTGATGGTCTTTTGTCTTGCCACAGTGCTTACAATGTCTGGAACATCACTGCTGTTTGCAAATGGCTTTTCAGTCTTTAATTTGTTTCCAAACTTCTTAGTAAAATGTATCTATCCACTGTAATCATGTTTAATTCTTCATTTTGCCTTATGCTGTTCTGTATTAATTTCTATATTTAGATAATTTAGTTCTGTAAGACATTTAACATGTATTGTTAGTGTGATAGCCCTGCAGATGAAAAGTCAGCAAAAAGTAGAGCTTATTCATTTGGGCAGTAGCATTAGGAACTGTAGGAGCCAACACACAGAATGGAGGAGGCTCTGGAGAGTGTTCAATTCCTACTAACAAACAGTTGTGAGAGGCTAATGTAGATGAATTCTAGTCGTCATCTGAGGAAATTATGTTAATGTAAGGACGGCTTGGGCATTTCTGTCTGTGGCAAATACGATTACAGCTTAGTTATCTGCTGAAACCCTTCAGCCTATCGGCAGCTTCAGAGATTGAAAATGGAAACAAATAATTAATTAGTGTGCACAGATTGGAAAATACTAGGGTACTGAAACCCCAGGAATAGAAAGCCAGGTTTAGAACTTGAGGGCTCTGGTTGGAGTGATGCCAGTATCTCTGAAATTCAGGGTTGGACCAAAACTCTGCCAAATGGCAGAGGGTCAGCCCAAATTAGTAGCTTTCATGAGTTTACTCAGCATTGCTTTCCTATACTTCTGTGGACTGAAAATGAAACAGGTGTGAGCATAGGTGTGTTGGGATCTTTCTGCATGCAGGATTGGTTTCATACTAGATATTGTCTACAGTCCTATCTTTTAATATTGCTGTCCAAATGGAGATTAACGTGGATACTTTTTTATGTAATTCAAGATCAATGAAGTGTGCAATACTTCTGTTTCCTTGTCTGGATAACACTGAGCATTGCTATTATTGTGCTTTCTTCTACTATCCTACACTGATTCTCTCCCTAATTATCATTATCAAACTCTTTGGATACTCTTGCAAACAGCATATGATTATTTTCTGTCACATATTTTGCATCAGAATAGCAGGAATGGAGCACATGGAGTGACCATCTATTTTTCATACATGACATTTTGAATCAAAGAGCTGTGTTAATTAATCCATTGTTTAGATGGAGTTGGTATTTGTGGAAATCCACTAGAGAATTGGTGAAGCGCTCAAGAGCCAGGTTTATCCTTAATAAAGGCAAGTACACAGCAGGAAGATGAGAACTGGCATGGTGGTGATTTGCACTGATTTCCATCTGAGAAAAAGAAAAAAAATCTTTCTAAGCATCTGCTTGAAAATGTTAATTTGAACACAAATGCAACCCATAGTCATGAGTTGTATTCTGAATTGGAGATTTTAGGCTCTGTACATACACGTTGCAAATAGTAGCTTCTTACCCGAAGAGGATTACAGTGTGAAAGAAAATGAAAAAATAGGAAAGGGACAACAAAGATCATTGTTTCCACTTGGTAAATGAGAAATTGACACACAAATGAATAGAGTGATTTGTCAAAAAAGTCAATGGCAGAGCTAGCCAAGGGTTCTTACAGTCATTCACCACTGCTTTTAACCATCCCATCTTCCTTCCAATATTTTCAGAGGCTAGAAATGCACATGCTTTTTCCAGAAGGTCAAGGATGAGAAAAGAGTGGGGTACTTAAAAACGAACAAACAAACAAAAACTGCTTGGGTGGAGGTTGTATCAACAAAATAGTTGTTCATTGAATAGATTCACATGATGATAATATGAACTCCATGACATATTTTCTGGAAAATACAATTATTGAGAAGGCAAAATACATAATAAAGAACTGAAATATGAGCTGAAGCTCCTGATTGTTACCGTGTTCTCCTTGATGTGTCCATGAGAGTTTTTCCATTTAAAATAAAACTTTGAAACAATTACATTATTGAAATATTTTTGCCCATTAAGAGTATGAGTCATACCAGTTTTAAAGATCTCCTGGAGACGATTCATATGTTAGGAGGATGAAAGTCTATTAAAAAAAAATGTAACAGCTGTTATGCTGTGAATTGTAGACCCTGCATACTCTCAGAAATGCGAGAATAATTCTACTATGTCAAAAAATAAATCTTGTAGCCCATTAACTATTGCATGCTGCTAAAGAGATTGATTTGCTTTCAACTGCTCCTCTATTGCTTCTATAATAAAATGTATACCTACTGAATTTTCTAAAGGTGTTACCTTTAATAGGTATTCCATATCAAGCCATGTAATACTGTGGCTTGGTATCTCAGGTCCCTCCTGAGAGCACCCTCAACAATCCAAACTGCAGTTTATTAAAATATCTGATTCTTCCCAAAACATGTTAATGTTCAGTTTTGTCGTGTTCTGATACCTGCCTGAAAATAAACTAAAATGAAGTCAACGTGCTTGTAAAACTTTGTCATGTGTGACAAAGACTTCTTAGTGATAAAACCGAAGTAAAACCAAACATCATGTTTTTAGTAATCTCTGAGATTTCAACAAGTTAAGTGAGAATTTCCCATGCTGTATAATCCCTTTGGCCTCCCAGGCAATCTGATCTGGCTGTCCAAAGATAACCACATTGAGATAGAAGGGTTTTTTTCAGTTCCTTAAGGATAGATAACATAAGAAATTTATGTTATTTTTACACTCTAATAGAAAAAAATAATAACCTGTCACTGCTTGAAATTGAGGAACAGAACATTGGTGGTTTCATGTCCTATTATCCCGAGATTTCCTATCTCTGGAAATATCTTTACCATTCTATTTCTTTTTAAATTTTATTTCCTTACCTGAACAAGAGCCCTGGAGGCTGCTATTCTGAAAATATTGTTTAGTGCAACTCCAGTACATCTTTGCATTTGAAAAACAAACCTCTTAATTTTCTACAGTGTGAGGCAGATTTTTTTTTTTTGTAAAGTGATGAGAAATATCAATTATTATTGAAAATTCTATTTTCCAACCCTTTTCATACTATGCTTTTGAAAAGCACTTCAGCTCACCATAGGAATATTATTGAGTTGGACCAAGAAAAAAAGGTTGAACTGTGCTTTTAAATAAAGAAAGTGTTCTTCAAAATACTGCAGCCTCTCTTATTCAGCAATGAAATGATTTTTATTTCTTTTTTCCTCCTCTTTTAGGAACAACATGGATCATTTGTCCCAGGAGATAAACTGTACTCTCGCAGAGATTCAATATTTGCTGTTTGTGCTGTTCCTATTTTCTATTGCATACATGTATATCCCTGATAACTAAACCTGAGTAGATTTCTTGCATGTTGTTCATGACATTATTTTCAGTTTGATTCTGTGAGAAATGTTTCAGCACCTTCAGAACATTTAACAAAGCTGAAAATATCATAGGCAATTAAACCATTTTGCTCACTAGGTTGATATAGTGTAGATTCGTTCATTACTGCTGAAGAAAAATCTACATTAATTTGGAACATACATTTAAAAAAAATCTTGAGATTCAGCTTTTGTCTCAATGAAGGGCCTGTAAAATGTTCTTAAACTTCACAGATATTGTTAGTAAGATTTAAAATGTCCATGTAATTTTAGAGAAATCACATTATCAAGTTTATTTTGAAAGCACACTAGATTGATTATTTGTCATTTTGAGTTACCAATCATGTGAATCATCATATGCTTTAGAGATAAAGCCTGCTAAAATTTGCCATTTTCTCAGCTCAGTGGTACATACCACAATAGTTTACTGTGCTGAGCTGCTGCAGTGAAAAATGTCACCTTTTGGATTATCATGTCCCTTTCGGAGAGGATCCTAAGTCATTCATTTCAATTCCCATCAGAATAAAATTTGGCTTGTAATATATATTTTTGGTAGTTTAAAATTCCTTTGCATGGGGAAATGCAAAACAAGTCATATTCTCACGTCTATTACTATTTGTTGCCCCTATAGTGAAAGAATTCATTAAACTAAGTTCTGAAAAATGCAATGTTCAGGGCTAGAGTGTTTGTTTCAGCACAGCCTTGATCTGTGAATGGTGTGTAATCTGCTCAGCTCAAAATTAGGTCAGAGACTTGAGACACTCTTCTCTGGTATATTACATTTTTGTTTCCCACTGGCTTACACCAACAGCTCATTTTAGTCTGTCCTCTAGAGGTGGTTCCTTCACAATTGTGTCAAGAAAAGAGAGCTCTATCCTCCATCCAATGAATCTGAGCAGTGAAAAATATAATTGGGATTTAATATTTCTGCATAGTAGGGTACAAGATTTTATTTTTTTTCTACCCTCAAGGGTTCCTTAAAGCCAAAATGAATGCAATCTAAATGGTCTAAAATAAACATTAGTACAGTAACCCAGACTAAACCAAGATACATTTATGATGCCTATAATTTCATCTCTCATGTTAACAATTCTGTTTTGAACCAGGAACAACAATGCAGAGCCAAGTGTTTATGCTGAGTAATGTTGAAGACATTGAACTATTTAGCCATGCCAAACAGGAACTATGAATTATGAACAATAATGAAAAAAAAAAAAAAAAAAAAAAAAAGGAAGCCTCCTCCCTTCCTATTGTTTTTATATCTCCCTTTATGAAGTGATTCTGAGAGCTACAAGAGAATGTGTACAATCATGAATATCTTTATTGGTCTTTGTTGGCAAGATCTGCTTGCAGGTCTCCCAATGTCCTGAGTCTTGTAGCAAAAATGCAGGGAGGGAAGTATGACCCATGATAGAGAAAGGCTGAGTGAACATCCTTAGAGAAATCTATGCTGAACATACACAAGTTTATTGCACTGGAACAGGTCCCTGGAGAAGCTCTGAAATCTCCATTCCTGGAGATGCTCAGGACTTGGCTGGACAAAATATATAAACATATAATAAAACATATAATTTATTATTTGAGTTTAAAATTGTTTCTGACTTTGAATTAGGCCATACTTTGTGCTGATGGGTTGGGCTAGAAGGCCTCCCTGGATGCCTTTCAACCTATATTTTTCTGTGATTTCATGAAGGTCATTTTCCAAAAATACTTACTGCCAGCAATCAAAGATAGTTTGGTTAGGGGCTGTAACCCACTTAAATTCTATTGACTATAAATTCTGTCAATATTGTGCAAGTGTCAGAGGGCACATCCGCTTAGTCTCAATAGGATCCCTCCAAGACTTCAGTCTACATGAGCAAGACAGCCAGTTGTATTTTCACACTGAAGCACTTTTGAAATGATTCTAACAAAATAGTATATATATATATATATATATATATATATATATTATTTTCTATTTTTTTAAGGAGATGGGAAATGGCAAATTTTTCTTCCCTCAGTAAGAAAATAAATTGAAATAAGTCTCTTGCACTCCCTGTGAAAGCTGGCCATGGAATTTAGGGCTGATTTGCTGCTTAACATGTGTGTGTCTTAATGAGTAGATGCATATACATAGACTTATCTCAGGGCAGATATACTGTCTACTATCTATTCTGCAATATGATTTAATTATGTTAAATTGCTTTAAGTGTAGGGACATTACTTGTGTCTAATAGAACTATTAATCAGTGACAAGGTTCAAATCTGAACAATGCTATGCCCTGCCTGGCACTCAAGATACGGAGCAGAACACCTACCACATATTACATCCTCAGACAGGTGTGCTGCACCCAGGTATAAGTCAAATTTGATAGACAGGTTTCCAAAGAGCAGTAATGTAAATATCTTTGTGCCAACTTCAGTCATGCCAGGATCTTACTTCTACCGGTACATCATGTCAGCTGGGTACGGCCTTTGGAGAAAATAGCACAATTTAACCTCATATGTTGCTCTAAAGCACAGAATAAAAACAAACTTTGTCATAAAAATACATATATTTCAGTGTTGAAGATACATGTAAGCACTGCTACTTGTTCCTCTTCCATCATATCAAAGCCAAATTCTGTTACATTGCTGTCAATGTGAAATGAATGGAATTCAGAGTTTCAGGTTTGTTTCTAACTGAAGCTGGAATATGACTCATGAAGCTACAATAATCAAGTGACAAAATAGTCAACAAGTCCTGAATGTATCAAGCAAGTCTGGCTGCCATGGTGAATCCCAAAGAGGTTGGTAGGTCTTGCTTTTGTAAAATCTGTACTCAGTGGGAATTCAATGACAGTCATGATATTTGGCATGGATAAGAGGCAGATTAGGTGCATTCCAGCCAACATCTGTGGCTAAGGAAGGAGAGCCCATGAGGCCCTTGTTGCCAAGAAGAAATACTGCTGTTGTGTGGCAAGGAAGTATTTGCTTTGTATGGCTAGTTTTCTCCACCTGTACTGAAAAAACAGCGTAGTTAATAACAACATTAAAAAGTCCTCTTTTCTATTTCAATAAACAAATGCAGACATAATATTCTGTTAAACTTATTGTCCTTTATATGTTTCCAGGAAGATAAAATTTTCTAACCCTATCACTAGAAAGCAGTCAGGTATTAGCATGAAGGAATTGATCAATTTTCTTCATAATGGTTCTTTGGAAAAAATATAGGCTATGAGTATTTTGCAGTAACATAGACTTATATTGCAGTAAACCCTTATCCATAATGACAAATATCTCATTTTAGGTGTTTTCAAGTAAGATATAATAAATTATAGCCTTTTTTTCTTGTGGTTCGTATTCATAAGGAAGGCTCATAATTTCTAAACTCCAGTCTGCTGAAAATAATGAAATTAGATCAATAGAGTTATGTTTAATGGCTTGTGTTATGCAGCTCGTCTGAAAAAGCTCTAAACGTACAGTTTCATAAGGTCTGCATTACTCAACTCATTGACCAGAATGTGGTGATGATCTAATGCTGTTATTTTTAGTTCCTGCAGGTTTTATCCAAGGCAACTTGGAGATAAAGAGCTAGAAGGAGTGACTGTGCTGAACATGGAAGCAGAATGCATTATGAATGACTTTCACATTCCGGTTTTCAGGAATGAAAGTCAGACTTGAGTAGTGTAGTAATTGCAATTTCCTCTTTTTAAGGACTCTAGTTAATAGGTTTGGGAATCCTGTCCATTTTCACATTTTCATAGAATGTGTCCAGTAGATAAAGGAACAAAGAAACTGCCCTGCTAGACTGGGCTTGTATGCTGTCCTCTATCTAACCATGGCCAGCACTAGGGGAAGACACAAAACAATATATGGGAGCTAGTTGGAGGTCACATGTAGCTCTCTACATAATCCCTGATCCCTCTGTTTAAGACCATAAGCATAAAATTTTCTACTTTCTATTTATCTGTTATTCTCATTGACCATTATAACCTTGATGCCACTTGTGTGTAGACATGGGTAAGATTAAAAGGAGTTAGAATGGACTTTCCTTTTATTGTCACTCTTCTGCTTGTTTCCGTTGAAGAAAACCAGTATTAATATTTTCAGTCTCTCTCTGTAAAACTACTTTTCTCTCTCACTTTTTTTTTTTTTTTTTCTTTTGTTTCACTCTCCCCCAACTCCCCTGTAAATTTGCAACAGTTTTGAGATACTGTGGGTGACTGGATGCACATCCAGTGAAGGGAGAAGGTCATTTCTTTGGTTTATCCATCAGCCTTCTAATTCATCTGGTGATTTTGTCTAGCCCTTTCCTCACGCTAGTTGCCAGTTTGTCTGGGTTTGTGAGAAGAGATGTACATTAAACAGAAATTAAACTTTTTTCCACCTTACCACGAAACTCGTTTTTGCTCTTACTGACTTTATTAACATTGTACTGTGAGAGCACCCATTCATCCACTTTGGTCACTATTCTGTACACTTCCTCTTCCCCTTCTCTGGACTCCATTAATTGTAACTGTGTTTCCAAAATATAAAACCCATATAATTTTTATTGATCACAGAGTCATAGAGGAATCACGAGTTCAGTGTAGTGCTTTGGGTTTTCACATGCAAGGTACTGTTGAAAATGATAACATTATAAAAATAATTAGCGGTCTTCTATTTCTGGTTGGATTATTTTTATTTTATTTTTTTTTTATTTTTAATTCAGAGGGGATTGTGGCTAGTCCAGAGGAAACTATTTTCTTTACTTTCATGTATTTTACTTTTCATGTATTTAAAGACGTTTGCAATTTACATGAAGAAACTGGTTGAGTGCCTCTTAAAGAACCTTGCTGGCTCAGGTCCAAAGTGTTCTAAATAATTAGAAAAATAAATATGGGGCCCCATGGGATATTTTCTAAGGCACAAAGGACAGTTAGGTAACCAACTCCCAGGACAAATCTAAGGCTCCCAGCAATTTGTGCCACAGAAAACATCCTGTACCTACAGAACTTTACACAAGGTGAAAAATCTGGTTCATGGATGCTGACATATTCCTGAAAACTAAATTCTGAAAAACATCTAGTAAAAAAAAAAAAAAAAAAAGAGAGAGAGAGAGAGTGAGAGAGAGAGAGAGAGATGGAGCAGTAGGTTGTGTTAAGATGTAAGATTTATAATTACAGCACAGGAAATGGCAGTAGATTATGAAAGATCTTCTTTGGTCTGAAACGATGCAGCTGGTTAAAGAGACCTATTAACAAGTGCCTGAATTTCTACAGACACTTTGCATTACTCTCTGTGGAGCATTTTCAGCAGACAAGAACAAGCAAGTATAAAAGACAACAGTTTTGATTTTTCTTTTGATAAACACTGGGAAGTGTTAGTAAATGTCACTCTGTGTTATTAAGCCAGTACTCCATAGCAACAGCCCAGCAAAACCATTTCTTTGGCTAAGTCTAGAAAGCACAGTGGATCTTGCTAGAAATGCCTATTCTTGTGCTGGCCTGCGCTCATGTGCAAACTCTGTAGTGCACCAAAGTGAGGGATATTTGTTGATGTCTGACCGTGCTATAATCCTGTAGGTGTGGCCTCGCTTCCAAGTTAGTAAAAGAAGACCAATTAAAGCAGAAGCAATGTCCTGATAACATCCTGATACTGTTCTGGTTACTCTGTTATTTAGTCATGCTGCTTCTGTGTTCTTAGCCTCCCAGCTGTGTGGTGTAAATATGTACAAGGAGTCGTTAGGATTTATGCATTTATCCTATAATTCATTAACATGGTTGCCAACATGGCATAAAAATACTTTATCTTCACAAAAATTGTCTATTTGATTTGATTCAACTTCTTTTCTGGACTTACGTTGTGTATAATTCCATATCAAATTACATACATTCATAATAACCTGCCTAATAAGAAACCCAAGTATACTTTAGTGTCATCGAAATCAACTTCTTTCACTTCTAAGGTCCATAAATTTAGATAGAGCGAAACTGCATTGACATTGAAATATGACAATTAACTTGTTTATTGCAATTTAACATACTAGCAGCAATTCCCTGTGTGGAATCTCAGTATAACTGTATTTTGAAATGATTTCTTTAATAATAAAACATATTTCTGCATATTTCTTTTATTTGGTAAAGGGAATAGAAAAAGGAAGTTGGCCAAAATTTGTCTGATTTCAGGAAATGTTTAATGCAATATAATAAGAAAAAAAAATTAAATCAATAAACCCTGAGATGGATGGCCTTGCTTATATGACAAATATTGCAAAGCTATTTTCAGTGAGTTGACATTTGCCATGGTATCTATGATTTATTAATAATGTTTTTGTAATTGTTAGCAGTACAACTATAGTGCTTGAGTACTCAGACATCCAGACAATATATACTTCCTTCTGTATAAACATGATATAAATAAAATGAAAGGCAGTCTCTGTCTCTACATAATCTAAGCAGGCAAGAAAGAAAAAGGATAGCAGAATATAAACAATTATGGGGAAGGGAAGTGAGTTTTCTGTGGTCCCATCAGATATGTGAGAAAGCTGAAAGACACAAGTCTCTCGAGTCTCATCCATCTGAGCCTCAGTCCAGTGGCTTATTTATTAGTATAAACTGCCACTCATATACTCCTTAAGCCCACCTAACTGCAATCTGCACCAAGCACAATTTAACAGATAATTTTATAGGCTATTTTCAGTCCTTCTGGTTGCATGGAAAACCTTCCAAATTCACAGAGTTGCACTGATAATGAAACAATAACACAATCTCAAAGCAAAAACAGATATTTTCAGAGGTCATATAGGTATCTGCTGACACCGATTTACTTGTGACAGTAGGAAGCTTCATGTTAGGTGTGTGCTTACTATGAACAAGTTTGACCATATCCTGTGTGAAAGGGTATTGCTCTTCTTTGTTGTGGTGCTCCTTGGCTGACCTCAAAGATGCTTTTGGGTGTGCATTACTACAGTTATTTCTGCTTTACTCTAAGTGAGGAAGTCCCTGATTTTCACTCTTTTTAATGGCAGATAAAGCAGTAGAAACTGGAGTTAGACTGGACAAGGCCCAAGTAGAATATTTGGCTGGGCAGCCAAGGGGATTTCCCTCAAAACTGACCACAACTATGGGGACTGATGTGTCAGTTTGGTGCAGATGTCTGCCTGAAGATAAATAGCAGAGACCTAGGGAATCTGTGAGTTTAGCACTGGGTGGAAGTACTATGAGAGAGGAGAAAGCTTATTTTAAGTGAATGATTAGCTGGAAAGACAGATTGGGAAATTTGTAAGTGGGAAACTTTTCCAATATATTTTCCTACTGATGTTCTTTGCATTCATTTGTTAAGAAAGGGATGAGTCAGGTACTACATTTCTATTTCAAATGGAAATAAGATAGCTTGGATGTTAGCTAGCATTTGCAGGTTTTTGTGGTTGAAGTAGATCAAAGGCTTTTAAAGTACAGAACCAAAAGGACATTTTCATATGAGCATAGGCCAAAAATGATTTGGGGATCTCAGAAGAGAGAATGACTACAGAAGAAAGAATGACTACAGATCCCTACATCAAATTATGGTGTGATTTAATGCAGATAAGTAAATGAAGAGCCAGGATTCTTCCACAGACACAATTTTTGCTTCTGTGAACTGTTCCCCGCAGGTGCTTCCTGTGGGTGGGACCGTACAGGTGAGATTTAAAAGATCATGAGGGAAGAAATAAGATTAGAAATGAACAGGGTTGGGTGCTGCACCCATCAGAGTGACTGACAGCATCCCCGTGAATTCAGAGTGCTGTGAAAATTACAGCACAGCAGGAGATAAGGAGTCTTTCAGAAACTAAATTGCACAAGGACTGGGCTCTTTTTTTCCCCCCTCTTAGCATACTGAGTGAGTAACAGCATTTTTATTGATTGATTGATTGATTGTGAAGCTGTACCTTAAAAGATATATTCCATGCATTTTTAATAAAGGAAACACTGTCTTAAAAATATTTTGTTTGCATGTTGCAACATGGCAGAAGGACACCTGGCGTTACAATATGCTATCTGTGTGGTTATGTTGAATGGAAACCTACACATAATTTGGTAGGAGGAAAATTTTTGCAAGTGAATTCACTCGCAAGTCAATGCCTTGAAAATGGGCATAGGGTAAGCGTGAAGAACACATACAGTGGACAGCGTTTCCCCTTTGGGGCAAAACATCGCATGTGAGACGTGACTGCCCGCTCAGAGGAATTGCTGTTTAGCTTCTGTCTGCGAACAGCAGCACATTAATTGAATTTCTCATCAGGAAGCTGTTCCCGTCCCCTCCTTTGCCCAGTTATAATCCAGCCGATGGAGCAGTTGCCACGGTAACAGCTCGTTCGACACTGGGACCTATATAAATATCGCTGCCTATAGGCTCCTGCGATAACGCGGTTAACTTGCGCGACTGTTGCTCCTCACGAGAAAATTACTGTCAATATTAATAATCAGATGAAACCAATTTGCCAGCGTTGGCTTGCGCGGGTTGTGCAAAGCAAGGCTGACACCTGCCGGCCGTGCTGCCCGCCGCCCGGCTTCTGCAGGCGGGGCACGTCGCCTCCATTTCAGCCAGCCCTCTGCATCCTCCCTGCATCAGGGCACCTCTGGTGTTCCAGCATCGTCCCCTTCCTCGGTTTATTCTTTTTGGTTTTCTATAGATTGTGAGCAACTATTCTGTGGGGCTTATAGATGATATTGCATAATATAAGCACACCCCTAGGGGGGAAAAAAAAAAAAAAAGAGGGAGAAAAAAAAAAGAAGAAAGAAAAATAGGAAAAAAAAAAAGGGAAAAAAAAAGGAAAAAAATAAAAAAAAGGAAAAAAGGAAAAAAGAAAGAAGGAAGGAAGGAAGGAAGAAAGAAAGAGAAGGAAAGAAGGAAGGAAGGAAGAAAGAAAGAGAAGGAAAGAAGGAAGGAAGGAAGGAAGGAAGGAAAGAAGGAAGGAAGGAAGAAAGGAAGGAAGGAAAGAAAGAAAGAAAGAAAGAAAAGTAAAACATGCTCAGAATTTGGGTTTTCAGTTCTAACTTCACACTTTATGATTGCTCATTCATAAAGTTTGATATTTAGGAAAAAATTAGTGCTGAAAATGTGGCTAGTTAGGCATGCTGATGGACACCCTTATTTAAGGTTGAATAAGGCTTCTTGCCTCCCTTTAAAAATATTCTTTGCAATCTTTTTGAGTCACAGAATGAATATGTAACAAATAATCTTCTCCAGGCAGAGGCTATCTGAAGCTTATGTCTTATTAAGCATCATGCATATGCCTGGTGCTTAAAAACACCAAAAATAAATCCAGCAACAGGACATGTGTAAATCCTGTATACCTATTCTCCAGGCACTAGCAAAGGCACAGCAAAAGCATGGGTGAGTTGCAGGTGCACTGCAGCACGGGTAATGCCTGAAAGCATCGTGCCTGTCAGCTCTCAAGGGCAGACGGAAAGCCTCGGTGCTGTGGAAAGGCTTTCTGCAATGACAAGTAGTTTGTATGTCTCCTTTGTGGAGACACAGCATAAACTCCCTCTGTTTAGTTTGGTAGCCGATGTGAGAGAAAGAGAGCAGATCTTTAGCTGCCCTCCCTTCTGCTCCACTTTCCTTTGAAAAGTGCTCTGCTGCTGGCATTATTAACTCTGAAACTCCCCATACAGCTGTGGACTGCAAGGACTGGAGCTCCTATGCAACCATGGAAGAGGCACAAAGGTTTCCTTGTGACCACTCGTTCTTTTTGTGCCCCCACAAAAGCCCACTCACAATGTAGTATGCTGTTAATAGCTGAAGCGCAAGATGTGGTAATGTAAATGAAGCCTGAGCAGCTGAAGCTAAGGTTTTGGGGGAACTGGGGTCTAAATGATTGCGCTTTATCTTTCTCATTGAGTCACTGCCACATGACTCTCTTGGCTTAATCCCTTCATAGCATTTTATGCAGAGGCACTCTGTTCAGATGCTTAAACACATATTCATTATATGCCATGTATGCTCAGATGTCCTCGCGTGTGAATATGGCTTTGTGATTATTCTGTCCTCAAGTATGTATTTCACCTGCCCATGGGAATACCGAGGTATTTCGGCAAAGTTTTGGCTTCATTGCAAGAGAGTGCCTCCTTCTCCCTGAACTAACATTATGTTCTTATTAACATGTATGAAATGGCACTCCTTTGTTTACTAAGGGGTTATTAAGAATCTGCAAAATATCAGTGTGGAAGCAAAGAAACTGAGCATCACTGAGGCTATGTGTGCAGTAGAGATCCAAAGAGCTTTGGGTTTTTCAAAGAAATGAGAGTCAGGGGCCCCTGAGAAGTGCACGCATGCCATGAATGTCCCTTCTGTTTGTTAGCTCTGCAGCAGTGTCAAAGAAGCTCCTATCTGTGGCAGGCAGACCTGACAGACTGCATTGTTTGTTCAGTTTTTATTTAATATGGGGTTCACAGATCCCAGTGTCAGGCTAAAGTAGGGCTACGTAAGTGTTCTTGTGGGTCCTGCTTTTCTAGGACATGGAGATCCAGGATGTGAGTGCTAGATGTAATTCAAATTTTGCTAGCATGGGATAATTGGTTTGAGATGAAAGTGAAAGGTAGGAATTCTTTGTTAGGATTGAGGCAAGCCGTAGTGAAGATTTGAACCTTTGAACCTTTTTCTACATGTAAAATACATATAGTGGCCTCCCTATATTTCCTGTTTTTTTTTTTTTTTTGTTTTTTTTTTTTTTTTTCTGTGACAGCTTGTCAAGGTGAGGAAACAATAGTGGTACAAGCTGATGCCTCAGAGCCTGTTGGAAAAAAAAAAAAAAAAAAAGTAAGAAGGAAGCTGATGTTCCTGGTGCCATGCAAAAAATCCTGATATGTTCATCATCTGCCACTGTAGAATTATACCATTTTAGGACAACTAACAACATCATTGTGTTGGTTATTTTTTTCTGGGAAAGAATTTCTGTTCCTTACCTGATGCATTCTGCTAACTTGGGGGTCTGTGGCTCCCAAACTCATGAGCTACTGGACAGAAGCATATGGGATAAAGTGGCCCACAATGAATTATTGTTAGAGGGGTGTGAAACTTTCATGGTCTGGCATCACTGAATTTGTAGCTCACATTGCAAGGAGCCATACACAAGAAGGGAAAAATATAGTGGGCTGCATTTTCCTCACCAGCCAAAGAAAAGGATGTCCAAATTGCCATTAATTTATAGTGGAAATTAGTGCTAAGAAAGCCTGTGTATAACTAAGCATTAAAGCTGGAGAATTGCTAAAGACACACAGAAGCATATGGGAGTCCTCTAGTTCCAAGTTTCTGCTGCCCATCTTTCACTCAGACACCCTTGAGAATCAGGCTAGAGCAGTTAGAAATAAAACCTAGAAGAAATTGATCCAGCACTGTGTTCTTCATTAGCAGTTCTTAATTAACAGTTTTGAATTACTTTGGTATCCCAGAGCAACTCCTAGTTGCATTTTTCAGCTTGCACCTCAATGTCAGCACATCCTGTGTTCCCTTAGAGAAGCATATATTTTGAAGCAGGCATTCCAGATGCTCATACCTTTCAGTTCCTGACAATAAAGTCACCGTAAAGTTATTGCCTGGACAGAGTGGCTGAAGTTGGAAGGCATCTCTGGAAACTGTCTAGTTCAAGCCCTTCCTCAAAGCAGAGTCAGCTAGAGCAGGTTGCTCAGGTCATAGCCAGCTGGGTATTGAGTATCTCCCAGTATGGAGGCTCTGTGACATCTCTGGGAAACATGTCCCAGTGTTTGACGACTCTCACCATAAAAAAGGTTTTCCTTTCATTTAGATGGAATTCCTTTTATTTCAGTTCATCTCAGTCACCTCTTGACCTGTCACTGGGATCACTGAGAAGATTCTGGCTCTGACTTCTTTACTCACACTCATGAAGGTCTTTATACACACTGATAAGACCCACCCAAGCCTTCTCTTCTCTGGGCTGAGCAGCCCCAGCTCTTGCAGAGTAAAGCAGGCGGAGTGGGAACTCAGGACACCTGAAATCAGTTCTGGAACTGAAACCTTTGAGCAAATCAGAGTGAAATTCTGTGCTGTGTCTCTAGAGTAAGAGCGCAGAAGTCATGACCCAGTAGGAAGATAGGCCAAAGTAGCTTCAAGATACTTTTGTGCTCCTTTCACCTTGGATTGCCCTGGGGTCTGGTGAGAGCTCTGGTGTAATCTATTCAGCTCAAATTGTGGTTCCTCTGCAGTGTCCTAAGGGGATGTGAAATAGGATTGCATGAAATAGAAATGTCATGGCTGAAATAGCCATAATGCTGTTCCTCTTGTCCTCACTCCAAAATGTAGCATGCTGCTTATACTAGACCTTGAGAAAAGATGTTAGGAACAAGGCTTATTGCATTTTTCGTAGTGATTCTGCTGAGGAAAACTGACTTGGTGTAAGGGATTTTTAGGGCCCCTTTAGGATGGATAAGAGTAAAGAAGAGGCTTTTCTGTTTAATCCCTCTAAGTCTCAGGTATAAGATGCTTTTCTTTTTACGTGTTCCTAAATTGTAAGCTTTTTAGATTGTGTTTGGATTTTATTCCAAGTGTTGGTCCCAGGGGAGATGAGTCTAGAGTTCTCTGGGGATGTCTAAGGATGCTGGAAAATAGATAATTAGGAGAAAGAATTAAAAAACGGGACACCTGACTTTTTATTAGGTCATTTTAGTTTTTAGAAGTGAGAATTTTTTGTATGTGTGTGTGTGCTTGTGTGTGTGCATGTGCAGAAAATGACTCATTTTAACTACAGTGTCTTCCGTACATCATCCAGAAACATCTCTACAATGACAACATAGGTCCAGACTTCTGGAAACTTTCACTTAAGAGCTGTCTGCTCAGAGGCTGCTGTGTCAGAGTGACAATGCTTTCCTCCCCACACTTATCATGCCAGGTTGGAATTGCATCTCACTGTCCTGGTGATTTTGATGTAGATTGTCTCGGCGGCTGCTAAGTTAAAGCCCTGTTAAGAGTGTGACATAGTTTTCTAGAATTTTTTGGCTGGAATACTTTTTGATCTTTTTGCTAAATGATTATTCCTTTAGTTGTTTCACTTTAAATAGAACAACGCAATAACAAAAACATGATTAAGGTAGTACACTTCAGTACCTGGAATGAGAAGTAACTAAAGATCAGTATAGAAGTAGTGAGAAAATCAGGACTTGTTCTTGGTCAGGTGATGTGTCTGTTTTCCTACATTTTTTAAGAATAATACAGCTGCTATATTAAACGTTATACTTTCACACTTACTCAATATTTGTCAATATTCCCATTGTTATTCAAATCATATGTCCTACTCTTGTATTCATGCAGCAGTTAAAATTGTGATTGCTAGATCATAGCAGTCTTTATCATCATAACTGAATTTTTTACCTTGATTTAACTCAAAAACTTTAATGCTCCATTAATGTACGGTACATTGGATATAAGACAGATGATGAGATTTGAATGAGCTCGTATCTCTTGATCTTTTCATCTCCATGCATATGCATGGGATAGAAATATGGTCTTGAGGGCAACAAAAGTTGGAAGGATAATGGAGAGTAAAAGAGTATTTGAAACTATTGATTTAAATATTGGGGAAGGAAAATACCTATAAACGATGATATCCTTGAAATCCAGTGATAATGAAAAGACAATAAACACTGACGGTAAAAGACAAATAATATGTAATACAACAATTTTGGAGTCAAGACTGTGTTCTCAAAGCAAATAATATATTTTATTTCCAGTTTAATCAGAAGAAATCACTTCAAGTGACACTCCAGCTAGGTCTTTGTTCTCCATTTGTGAAGGAATTCTCTCTCTTCCCTGAAGATGGAGGCAGAATTCAAGAGGTAAGTTAGTGTCTGTGTGAGCTAAGATCACTTTGGATTTTTATTTATTTATTTATTTTAAAGCTAACAAATCCTGGACAGAATGAACAAATCTCTTAAATATGGGTAAAAATACTTTAGCTCTGCAAATCAGAGATGACAGGTGCTATCTTATCTTTCCATGATGATTATGAGCTACATCAGAAATGGTCAAGCTATAATTATATTACCTGTCTGAAAAATTGTCAGAATTAGTAAGCAGGAAAATAAGATTCTCTGGCATCTTTCCTTGCTTCCTTTACTAATCTGTAACACTTTGGAAGGCCAACTTTTCTTTATTTTTTTCTGTTTTCTCAGATTTCATGTTTTAGCTTTTGCATCTATAATTTTTCTTTGGATAAAATCTAGTGACTCTCCCTCACTTGACCAAGTCCTGATCTCGTGGACAGTGGCTAGACAGAATTTAGTGACTAGATTGCTTCTTTTCTAAGGTGGCAGTAAGAATACAGCAGTTAGAGAAAAAGGTTTTAAAACAAATCTTTGTCCCCATGTATTTAAGTTTCCTTTTTTTAAAGGCAGACTGACCTGCTGCCTTCAACTTACCTCCAGACAATATCTGCTTAAACATATCCCTGTATTTCTAGGTGCCTTTTCCTGGAATAGAGATACTAACTTTTTATGCATTCAGAATTGCTTTGTCTTCTCAGTGTACAGAGGACAATTTGTGGGATCACTGGTAGGCTGAGACTGTCCTTCTGAGGGTAAGGAACCTCACATCACCCAAGTGTTTACCAAGTGGTGTCTTAAATTCTCATTGATTCTCCACCTTGCTTGTTGTTCAAACACCATATTGTCTAACAAAAATTACGAGGGAGGTATATAATGTTTAATGCCTGTATTAAATGTGTATGTATTGGGTCAGTATTAACAATTTATTACAGTGCCTTGGTCAATACAAGTCATTAGGGTAAACCAGATTTTTCTAAAAGACCAGGCTTATCCACCCTTGAAGTCTACTGATTTTTTACAAGACATTCCCTAAGAGTCTCTTTTAAAATTTGAGGAGTAAAGATGACTCCTTCTCATTTAATTTGTCCTCTCCTGGTGAGCTGATGTGTAGTACACAGCTGACAGACCTCTGAGCAATTGCTTCAGTGTTCTCGCTATGATTTTTTTCAGGCTCTGCTCAGTGATATTAGGACAGTCTTGATTTCCAGTTTATTCTTTTGGGGTTTTATATTGAGCTCATGACCAAAGAAACAGAGTGACATGCAGTAGAGCACAGAGCAGCACAACGAACAGCTGGTGTGTGTTTGTTCTCTCATCCTCTCCTCAGGGGGACGAGTGTGCACAGCAGAATGTTTTCCTTCGGAATTATTTTTAATACCGTGCTAATAAGAGAGAAGTGAGGGTAAAAGCGATGTGCTTGGTGTTCAGAGCATGAGCAATGAGACTGGTTATGTCCTTATTTTCTTGCTTACCTCAAGCATTGAATAAACCTCCAGGAAATTCTGCCTGCTTCACAGACAGGCTTTCCTCTTTGTAGAGAATATGTTATGGATATTGTCTCTTGGTGCTGTAGGGAGAAAAGGCTGATCATTTATTTATTTATTTATTTAGTAGAGCAATCTGAAGGAAAGCTCCAATAAGTTGAATTTCTCTGTCTCCAGATCCATAGATGGCTATTTTTCCAAGGAAACGGTATTTTCCTAAATACAGAGAAAAAACATTGCTATTTCAGTGAAGCCAATGACAATTATGCTTATCTATAGTACAGTCTTTGCTTCTGGAACAAGATGAAAATTGGACAGGAAGCGGCAGTGAGAATTGTACTTTTGGAAATGAACTTTGGAGCCATTACGTATTGTCCATGGCATCCTGTTTGGAGCAGTAGAAATGGACCAGAATGAGATTACTGTCGTTTTATTTTCTCAGATATGTCTCTCTATCAAAGGGTATTTTTCTAAACTAAACCTTGTGGTCTTTAATCAGGCAAAATTTGATTCCATTGTCCTTATATCATATTGCTATAGCAACGCAACATGAAATGGCATTTTGGGCTGGCTGACCCCAACTACTTCCACCTACATCCAGGTGATCAGTCTGTGCTACAGACCCTGCATCCCCCGAGTGCAGGGTCTGGTGCCTCCTGTTGCTTCTAGCAATGCTAGTTGAGCTCTGTGAAGGGGCCTGTGGTGAGTCAGAATGGCACCATGGACATTTTCACTCGTTTATACTTCCACAGGTACTGGAGCACACCAAAGGATCTCCTAGTCTACAGTAACATCTTGCAACACAGAGAAAATGATCTCTGGGAGCTGTGTCCCTCCTTGCACTGTCAGGACTCCCAGGATACGGGGGCCTGGGCTTTGTACTACCTGTGTTGGGTGTAAGGGGCAGACCTTCAACTGCAGCTGAGGCTTCATAGCCCAGCACCTACCTACAGCTGTGGGCAGTACAGTCTGAGTGAAGCTGTGCAGCTGCAGGGATGCTGCTGTCACTGTCAGTGATGGGTTGTTTATGCCTGCCTGTGCTGCAGTCATGCCTCACGGTTGACGTACACCTCAAGAATTCAGTTTTCTCAATGTTCCCATCTCAACAGAGGACATGGGTGTCCCCCCGATATGCAGCTTTGGGTCAGCACAGCCTGGCCTATATATTTTTTCAATTATTATTATTATTATTTTTTTCCTTTATTCATTCTGTAATGAATATGCTTATTACCAACGTTTCTATTCTAGAAAATAATAGTGATGCTTTCTGGAGTGAAATTTTATCCGTGGCAGAATAATTACAGTGAAATAACTGGGGGTACCTTTCCAAGGCAGCAGTTCCCAGGCACTGGCTTTGAAGAATGTACCTCTGCAAATGTGAGAAGGACGATTTCTGACAATCTGCTATTGATTGCAGAAAATTGTTGAGTTCTAGTTTCAGCCTCAAACATTTGTCTCTCTGCTGCCTTGTTTTGGAAGATGAAGCTTCACAGGAACAGTGGGTCTTATTGATATCAACTCTATTTTACCTAACAGCTCATTTACCCCCTTCCTTTCTGTCTGCCTCCCTCCCTTTCCCTTCCTTGCTGCTGCTGGCAAGCTAATTAGGCTGCTCCCACAAGAAAAATTCATCCAAGGCCATAATAGCCATATCAGATGGAAGCTAGGATAAAACTCCACAGTATAGCCTTATAAGTGCCTCTCAGCTTGTCATAATGTTTCCCTGCCCGCTTTCTTTTTATTCCACACTTTGTAGGGAGAAATCTCTCATCCTGTGTTCTATGCAAGTGTTAAGTAAATTAATTAAAATAAATTATGATATGTGTTTCCTGAAATATGCTCCTTTATTTCCTTCTATCCTTCTTTCATTTATACATTTTAGGTGCTGAATCTCAAGCTTTGTCCAACAAAAACACATTGTATATTTCTATATCTTTCCTTTTGTAAATCCTTAACCTTCTGTTAGACTAATATATTAAAATTCTTCAGACACAGAGTAGCAATGTTCATAATCTCCAGTTCATTATCTTAATTAGATCTGTCTCATATTATCCCACAGTTTATTCTCATTACTTTAAAGGTGATCAGCCTTAGAAGGGAATGTGAGCAGAATTTAGTGAATTCTATTGTGGCAACATTTCTCTGATCTGGCTTTGGATCTTTCAGGTGCAATAATGATAATGCTGCTGGTGCAGTTAATTAAAAAATGCATTTGAATGGTATGAATATTCATTTTGGAGAATGAACACAGGATTAACTCAGGGGGCTAAAATGTCTGCAATGGCCCAAGGATGTGAAGTGAACCTGGATCCGCATTAAAACACAAATGAATCATTTAAAATGATTGAAATTCAAAGTCCTCCCACCCTGCAAACTATTAGTAAAGTATTGCCCAGGTTGAGCCTGTCTCCTAATGTGACAACAGACATTAATGTTCATCCTTCAGTAACAAATCGTATGACATATACTTGACATACAGCTCTGCCCAGGAGCTAATACCCAGTGCTAAACCTTCATTAAACAATTAAGAAAGGCTACCAGCTTTCTAAAATTCTTAGGTTATAGTGTTATATCCGTAAGATCCAGGTTACTTTTAATAGCTTTCTGTGAAAGATCAAAATTGGTTTTCCAGAAAGTGATTGTGACATCCAGGATGCTGCTGGGGAAGGTACAGACAAGAAGAACTGCTGAGACCTTTGATAATGAAGCTCTCTATACCCAAATCATCTCTCTGGCAAAACCCAGGGCTTTAATATTCTGGGCAAGGATGTTAAAAATGTATCTTTTCTTTGTCTTCTGAATAGCACCACTGAAAATATCAAAGTGGTGCCTATTTTTTCCCAAAATTTATTTGTTGTCATTTTTTCTGAACAAAGGAAACATCAAATAATGAACAGCTTTTATAAAGCTTATCTGGTACTGCAGGATGCTTAAAAAAAATGAGACTACAAACTAGAGATAAAGCCTCTTTGGTGTAGGAACGTTGTGTGAAGTTTAATGGGCATTTGCCAGAGAATATTTTGCTGGCTGTTAGCTAGTTGCCAAGGGGATTCACAGGATGTATGTTCTAGAATAAAATGCTCTGTGAATAAAATGGGGTCAGTTAAGGTAATTTGCATGGTGCTTTTGACTGGAGCATCGGGGAGGTCCAGGCTTGCTGTGCAGTCAGAGATAGTGCAGTGATGTGTGTCCTCTCCTCCCTCACCCCATGTGTAAGTACTTCTTATCTGAGACACTTCTAGTCTGAGGTCTGCACTAGATGTCTGCCTGGGAAAGCCCAAATCCACTCATCACTTATACCATGCAACACAGAATCTGGCCTTTTCTGTGCAAGAGAGAAACAGTAACATTGTGTCTTAGCAGCCCAAGCTGTACCACTGAATAAAGGAAATGGGGGCTTTTTACAGGGATGACCCCTTACTCCTCAACAGTGAGGACAGATAAGAAAAGAGGGATTCTGTTGACTCCCCTGTTTTCTTGCTTACGCTGAAGGGGAGATATGGTCAGCCTTTCTGCAGGGTGGGAGTAGCAGGGACATGGATAGTCTCTTGGGGCAGGATGTTTTTATAGTGAGGTTCTCCCAACAAAGCAGCTACTTTGACCAAGTAGTGGAGGAGACAGGTGTACTGACCTTGGTATTGCAGTTGTTTGTATTCAAGAGGGAATCTTTTTGTTAACCCCCTGTGGATCCTTTGGAATTATCTATAATTTGAAAATGGCATCATAAGTATAAATAAAAGAGAGTTTAAAAACAAAAAGCTCTTATTATTTTATTTGATTTTTATTAACGCTATTTTTGTTGTTGTTTTGGTTTTTAGGCTGAAGAAAGATGTGGTAACTCAGGGTCATTTTGTCTTTATACAGCATGCATGAGTCAGAAACCTCTTGATTTGACTTATGAGGAATTTTTAAGGTTCCTAACCACAGGTGTCTAGTGTCATTGAAGATGCTGTGCGTGTAGACATGTGCCTACTAGGTCTGACATGGGGACCACAGCCCCTGTAGAGCTGCAACTAGTTGGTTGACTCTGGATTGCCTTTGACACCTCAGTCCTTATACAAAGAGAATATCTGAGCGCAGGGACACTCAAGCCCTTTCAGAAATCAGATTCCTTTAACATCTTTGTACTAACAGAAAGTCACTTAAGAAACTCTCTAGCATAGCACGTTAATGCAAATGTATGCCACATGCGAACTCCACTGAACAGAGTAACATGAGGGCTTAATTTGGCCTGCTAATTAGACTTTAGAAGGAGCTTGTGGTCAGACAGCAGCTGTGGGAGGAAAGAATGAATAAGCTCAGACTTTTTGTTCATCTGGTCATGCTTTTCATCCCTGTTTAACTATCTGGCAATTACTCTGTATATGTTTTTGTTGTTCTTTAAAATGTAGCCTGCAAGTGAATCTGGTTAGTGAGGAACTGCTGTTTCTTTCCTCCCCTGTGGCTTCATCCCACTGTGAAGGCCAGGCTTAAGGTGATAGGGTACCTGGCCTTGTGTTAGTGCCGACTGTTTTCCTTAGGCTTTCTTTGGAGGACTAATCACATTAATTTATTCATGGAATGTCACGGTGCTCAGTTCTGAGGAGGGGCATGCGCTGCTCTTTTGTGCCCTGCTTCTGTTTTGTATATTCTCATGGAGCCCTTGTGTCTACTGCCTGATAGTTAATCCCACTGATAGTGTGATTTAATAAGAGGAAAGAATGATATGGCTGCATCCTGCCCATTATGCCCTTAGGAAGGAGATTTTTATTTGCTGTCAGATGTCACTGATGGAGCATTTGGCTTCCTTTCATCGAGTGACAATTGCAGTTTTAAGAGTACAGTATAGAGTGCCACTTTAAAGCAAAATGTCTCAATTCACAAGTGAGGGAAGGATAAAGTTGTGCAGCTGGAGGATGTTATTTCTTCTCAGCAGCTGTCATTGAAAAGGCATGGAAAGGCTCTAGATGTCAGGTGTCATAAATGCTCCATCCAGGGTTTGTCACATGTCTGGTAATATCATGTGAAGTGTTGGAAATAAGTTTCTGTATACATTGAAATTCTTCTGTAGATGAGTTTGCCCTGGAATTTGTTACACTGAAGTTTTAGGAAGTCAGAAGTTAGTAGAAGTGAGATCAGCAGCAAACTCTGTGTGTTTTATCAGAGCTACAGAGGATTTTTATGGCACTCAGATCAAAACGCGACGTTTTCATACATCAAGTCTGTCCATGACAACTCCTACACCCTTTCTCCCAACTCCCCAAGTTCTTAGATGTACCTACACAGTGTCACCTGCACCTTCTAAGGACAAAGGCATGTATGCAGTAGGGGCCATGAATTCAAATGGGGAAAAACATTATTCCAGTACAAGACATGACTTTACACAAGGAAAATGTTATACTTCATGCTCTCTGTAGACTCTACTAGCAGTTCTCAAAATTTCTCTTGTATGCCCCTATTCCCTTATTTCGTAATCCTCATCTCTGGGATAGGAGAATAGGAGAACAGCTGAAGTCATGAAGAATATCCAGGTCTTTTCACTTGGTTTTCATTTCTCCATTTTTCCTCCTTTCTAGAATGCATTCAAAGCGAGCTGTGACAAGTACTGCACCATCCACGTACAGAAGCACTGACTATGAGACAGTGAGGAAAAACATGAATTTAGCAATTGTTTAGGTCCAATGCCTGGTGACAGCTGGGGACAGAAAGGACAGGATTTGAATCTTATTTAGTGGTTTGCTTGGTCTTGGACTCTGGTGTTAACATACAGGATTTCTGTAATGCCCTGCTCCTTTTCTTTTGGCACTTGTTGGCTTTCTCTGCATATCAGTTGTCAGCTATTGAAATCAGAACATCTTTTCCTATTCCAGCTGGCGGTTGCCAAAGCTATGTGAAAAGAAATGGATATACAGAAGAACACTTTCATTTGTTGTTATGTCAAGTGAAGATGTAACATGAGCAACATAAGGATGTTTACTGATGCGGGGGCCACCAGGAACGGAGTGCTGGAATTTTGCTTAAAGAAAGCAAGCCAGATGGGAAGAGAAAAGAAATCCCAAGCTGTCAAGTGTCACTTTGCTACAGGTGAGTCTAAAGAATAAGTAGCATCTTCATGTCTGTTAGTGCCTCCGCACAAAGAATCATTTGATGATGCATGCCTGTTCATTTAACCGATTTTTAGATGAAATTACGAAAAAGTTGCATACAGTATGCCACTCTGTACTGAGTTCATATTGTTCATATATAATTCTATGAAGTGAGGATTACTGGGCCCCACTTCACTATCTTCTTTCTATGATTTAAAGGGTTTAGATCAAGGCCAACAAGGAGAGTGAGCTATGGAAGTATCAGCGACATTTTACTCGTTTTGCATTGTGGATGATAAGTCCGTGAGTATTGTGGATAACTGGAGTAATCATCTCTATGAAAGTCTCCTAAGGAAAAATGATTTAATTTGGTGCTGTTATAGTTGCCTTGGTTTAGATCAGAAAGGAATTCAGGGCTGTAGATTTTATGATAATGATCTTTGTACTCTAGTCAGTACAGAAGGAACAGTTTGGATTATCATCAGAAAGGCTCAAGTGGTTCAATTTACCTGAAGTGATACTCATTGTTGGTTCAGAATTAGACTGATGAAAAAGAAGGTTGACTGGACAAAACCCCTTTTAAATTTGATGGCTTCAAAATCCAGTTTAACTGTATTTTGCAGAAAATGGTCAAAATAAATTAGAAAAAATACTTGTAACTGCTAAAGATCTTTGCTATTTCCTGTAGTTATGAAGCAACCACAGTTATATGCTTTTTATTTATTTGTTTATTTCTTTTCTTGTTGCTTTGGGCATCTATCTAGCTGTGGTGAAGTATTTGTTTATGTAACTTTAAAACACTTTTAAAATTTTCTACCCTTCATCTTGTTGACTGCATTTCATTATTTAGAAAAACAGTACATATAGTATTTATAGTGTTTTGGAACCATACAGTATGAAAAGAATTAACATGATTTCTAGTGACTGCTGCCTTTAATCTTATTCATGTGTTCCTCTTTGTAGTAGTTGGGATTTTTTTGAAGTTGCTCAATATTTTGCAAAATGTTCACCTTTGGAGGTACGGATTTCAGAACTAGGCTCTGGCTGACATTTGGGCATGAGTTATCTTTGGAATATCTGAGGAGAAAAATGACTTCTTCATTTTTAAGTTAAGTTAGGGTGGAATAACTTAGAACAATTCATTCATTGTAAAAAGAAAATCTTATGTCAGGAATAGTATTTTTTCAGTGATAGCCAATGAAACAGGCAGATAGGTGATAGCTGTAGCCCTGTTAACTGGACAGATAGTTATATGTTTCTTTTTCAGTTCTTCTATACTACATCATAAATTAACCTGTAAGGCTTTTTTCTTACAATTGGGTTTTGTAGATCTTCAGAATCAGTATCCATTCTCAGTGATCCATAAAAAGGTTGCACATAGAAACTTACTTGGGATATTTCCAAAAGCTATTCTATACTTAATACAACTTAATGAATGCAGTCATAATGAATGATAAATACTGCATTTAGATTTGAGCATAAGGTTTGTTTCCTGTTTTGCATGAACTGTAAATAAATACTCTGACCACTTGACTATCTGTTCTTACAATTTTCTGTGATACATTTGTATTGTATGTTGAGTAGAATGTGTTTTTTAAGATGAAAGCATGGTTTGATTTTCATACAACAGTAACAATGACAGGAAGAAAGGGATACAAAAATGTCAATCTTTCACATATAATGAGAACAGGCTACATTTGCATTATTTCCTGTGCTTAAGTTTCATTACAGTAATTTTCCCAATGAATACATTGGGAATGCTATTTCCTCTTCTCATTACCATCTTTGTCATGGACAGGAGGCTATAGAATCTTAATGATTCAGTTATTTAAACCTTTTTTGATAGTCTCTGTATTTTGAATGACCTCTCTGTTTCACCTTTTCCCTAAGGTTACTGAGCTTGAGGATAGGAATTACTTTCTAATCAAATTACTCAACAATGAAAAGGGCAGAGTAGTTTAGACTTATCATCACAATTACAGAGATTATAGCAAGGATGAGAAGAGAAAAAAAAATAAAAAGAAAGCATAGTCTGAATCTTTCACTAGCTCTTCACTACAGTGCAAACTGTAGTAATTATTGTATGTGAGTCTGATACAAACCTAAATGGAAATTATACATCCCCACATAGAAGTGCTGAGATCTCTTGGGGTTTGGATAATACAGTATCAGGGGTAGTGTTGGCTTTGATGTCAGAAATCTAAATACCCACAGTCCAAAACACTGGTGATCACTGACACTGTGATCTCTAAAATTTCTGCTGTCTTGAAAAATGTATAAATGTGATTAGTTGTATGCCTTTGAAATATTTCAGGAATGTTAGTTTATGTATTCAAATAGGAGAAGATCGCTCTGCATTAGGATCCAAGATGCTGACCAGTGACATGGATTGAAATGGGCTGCAAACTGTTTGGGATCCACAGGCCTTGGGGGAAAATTAGTATGTGAAAAGTACTTGGTAAAAAGCGAACATTTGTGTCAAGATGTGAAGTTGCCATACAGTGTGACTGGGTGGACTCTATCAGCCAAATAATTCTCATCATTTAAAAGCATGACTGAGTAGTCTGTGATGCTTCACAGATATCTTAGATACTCAGCTGAGAATATTAAATGATAAAAGCCACGATTAAGGATTCAGTCTTTTCCACTATCATTCAGCCCCTGAATGTGTTCACCGAGCATTCTAAATGGTAAATACACTTCACAGGCGTATGCGCTGTACTTTCTATAAGGCTTGTTTTCCTGCACTGGGAGGAACATTGCATGAGAGACTCATAGGAAGTGTGCAAAGAACAAATATAAGCAAAGGATTTATCTGCAAAGAATTTTTAGAGTACAGGGATGCTGTATTTACTCACTTTCTCCAATCTTAATTTGAATAAATAAAGTGGTGCCATGGGACATGCTGCAATACTGATAATGAGTTTTATACTCATTCACCCTGAGAAATTTCAACAGATATAGTTTGCCTATCAAATGGATTTAAAATTGTATTGTCACTGCCTTGCTTTCTGCACTGATTGCTTTTGTATTGCAGCTCCATGCCTCAATAGACACTTTGATTGTCTATATCTGCCACATTGTTCACATAAGTCTCCCTATAATCTGTAATATGAAACCCTTCGTTTTAATACTAAAACTCAACATGTGCTCCTACAATGATTATTAACTTAGAGAAATGGCAGCCAAAATGATATTTTGCTTTCTACTGCCTATTCTTTCTGTGTATGTTGCATGGTAGGCAACAATCTACTTAGTTCAACAGCTTCCTTAGCGAAGGGAGCATTGCAGAAGGGATGTTGTGGGTACAGCTGCAGACATTTCCACAGTTTTGATTACCATGCTGCTCACAGCTATAAAAATAAACATTGACTACACTTGGCTTAGCTATTATTTGAAATTCATAAGATCTGAATCTGAACTTTCAGGACAAAGTATGACTGCAACTTAATAAATCTTCTAAGCATGAAGTCCATTTAAACGCATTACCTTAAGAACGAGCATTACATGTTTTAAGACTTGGTCTAATACACTGTAGTCTGAATTTTATCAGAAGTGAATCAACTTCCCTGCAATTCTGAATGGTTATTCCTTGTTTTTCTTCACCTACTATTTGAAGTTTTTAAAACCATTTTCAGCTCCGTTTCCTAAAGAAAGGAGGCTACTGCAATCATTGCTGGATTAATGTGTGTGTGGATGTATGTTTGTTCTACTGTCCCCTTATCTTCTTATAACCATTGAATTTCTTGGTCTATTCCAACCAGTCTGAGAGAAAAACAGTAATATCAAAGAAAATTTTTCACTCACTTTATAAAATATGTGGCTGGGTGGAGACAGAAAGAACTGTCTTCCTCTTTCTCCAAGGAAAGGCTGCAGTTTGAGCATGGTCCCAATAGCAGATGAGACACCAGAGAACCCAATTGTAGGACATAAATCCATAGGAAGTTGTTTCTGGAGATAACTTGCTAGGGATGAGAAGTGATAGTTGCAAGGAATTAAAAGAGGAAAAGTTAAAATTGAACTAGGAGATTGAATTCACAGAATAAATTTTGAATTTTGTTTCTATTTTTTTTTAAACTTAATTCTTATTTAAGATTTACATAATACTTAACAAAGTTTACCATATTTTTTACCTCATTTTTTTTTTTGCCCGAATCTCAGTTCCGTGTTTGCCTCCACTCTGTCAGCATCTAAACTAAGGTACAAGGATTAAGTAGATGACTGAAGGCTCTGCCATAGTTCTCTGGTTATATCTTCAGAGCACAGTGCTCTGAGCAAGGTACTGGGGTACCAGAAGCATCACAGTCATTCTAATTAAATGGTCTTTTAAAGAGTAAATTGTGCTTGGCACGTAACTTCAAACTGTGTTAAATATTATAGATATAGCCTCCATCAGAATGACAAAAATCTCAGATTCCAGTATTTACACTTTAACTGACACCCTGGAATTTTCTTTAATCCATGAGAATACACTGGTTTATTGTGCTTTCCCTTAGACATGAGCTTTTAAATACTTACAGTGTTAGGAAACCCAACCCAACCTTAACTCTTTAAAGAAAGATGAAATCTAAAGAAAGAATCTCATAGACTGAAATGGAAACGTGGAACACCCACAATTTATTTCAATTTTTAATACTTTTGAGGGTATGTTAGCTTCATAATACCCTAATACATTTTTAAAATGAATTAAAGCATATTATTTATTTGTTGTTAGCAGAAGAACTATTCAAATTTCTCTTTGAGGTTACTATATCTTCTGATTTCAATATGTTTCTAAGCATCTACTGAAACACCCAAGAATTAAGAATTAATGTCAGGCGAGTTTGCTCATGTCCAGTAAAGCAAAATTGTACCCCTTAGTCCTCTTCAGGGGTCTTTCTAAAGTGTAACAGTTCCTGGCAAGACTAGAAAACAAAAAGGATATCAAAGGATCACTTAGGGGAAAGACTTGTTTTTCAAAATTAATGTAATGAAACAGCATTTATCATTTCTCAGCCTTTATTTTCCACCCAAACCAAATTCAATCATCTATTTAACTCACACTTTAGGATTTGCATTTGAGCTTGATGGCAATAATAAAGTGAGATAAATTAAATTAATATTCTTGCTGATACAATTAGTTTAATAACTTTTCCATTTCCATTCCCTTTTTATCTGCTTTATCACAATTCGATAACATACTACAGTAAACCAGTGCTTCAATAAACTTCTCTCTGTGCCCAGCATGAAGAGATTAGGATTTCTTGTTTTATTGCTCAGATTGTCATATCTCGCCTTATATAGCACCTTTTATTGCAAAAGGAAGCCAGGCGTTTTGATATAAAGAAGAATGACATTTCTCAGAGTTGGTATGTGTGTACTTCTGCAGTGGAACAGAGACCTTTTCCACAGCCACCAGCAATGTCATACAACCATTAAGACAGAATATGGAGAGAAACTGGAGAGGGATGCAAGAGTTTTGCTGGGATCTTGGGTCTTCCAGGACACAAAGGACAAGTACACAGATGCAGACACATGCATACTCATTTGTGCATGTTTTTTTTTTGATACTTGGTACTTATACATCCACGCTAAGAGGTGCTCTGCTTTTATATTTTTGGGACTTTAGCTGGATGGAGTACAGGTGGTCTGCAGAGGTGAAATTTTCTCTTTAACCTATGGCCACTAAACAAGACTGTGATGCTGCTGTTGTAACCACTGCCAACAAATGGCAGCCTCCATGCACTCTGCACACTGCCATGTTCAAGTAAGGGCAAGTCCCACGCTCCCCGAGATAATCTTCCATATTAGGTATCATGAAGAACTTTTCTGTGATATTGCTAGTATTTATCAGTGCAAACCTAACACCAAATGTATATACATAGACACTCCCCACCAACTAAGATGTCCTTCTGAGTAGAAAGGACAGATTTCTGTGGGAGTAGTGCAGTAGTAATTGTGTTGGGTTAGCAATCTATTAACACTGGCAGTTTAGCCACTGTGTCCATAATTGTCCTCTGTGTTTACAGGAAAGATTAATATATACACATACAAACCTTTCAAGCCCATGTGTGGGATGGTTAATAGTTTACCAAGTGTTATCAGCTAGCTTAGTCCTCCCACTTATCCATGTTACTGCTGCCAAGTGTGTCTGGAGCAATTTTTAGTAGAAGGGTTATTCATTATATGAATAGGCAGTGCTTCGGTCCTCAGGGCTGTTCCAGGTGTACTAGAAGGTGAGAAACCATTTCAGGGAAAGAATTTCAGTCCACTGCTCCATCCCAGACTTCTACATGACCTTGGTCAAATCCTTTATACTGAGATTTCGCGTATGCTCAGGCTTGTAGGCCCAGGTCTGTGACAGCACTGACTCTGGGAGTGGAGTTGGGTGTCTAATGTATGCAGAAAGGTGAGCCCCTTGGATAGGGATCACTTTTGTTTATGCCAGCTAATTAGAAAAAAATAATTACATCTGTTTCTTCTCTGAAGGTACAGAGAAAGAATAGGGAGAACAGGTTTAAACCAACTTTAAATGGTGGTTTAGAGGTAAAAACCTTCCATTGGGCAGTAGAAGACCTTGGTAAATAGATTTTACATCTTGTAACTTTTTATCCTGATAATATTCAGCTGAAACTGTTTTGGTTTCATGAAGGTCTAGAAGAAGAGCCCTCCTGAGGTAGCCCTGACAGGCTGTTTAACTGCAGAGCTCTGCAACTGCTGAAGCAAAACACACTCAGCCATCACAAAAGAACTTAAGCATACAAATAGTGAAAGATATGGAAAATAAAGAAGATTTGTAGATCTAAAAAGAAAAAGAATAAGAAAAAGAAAAGAACATATGAACAGTTGAAACAAATTCCACTGTTTAAAATATTTTTTTAAAAAATATTTTTTAAAGGGTCATTGATACTGTGATTAAGGCTTTCTTTTCTTTTCTTTTTTTTTTTAGGTTGGATCTTAGGAAGAACTTCTTTACCGAAAGGGTTGTTAGACATTGGAACAGGCTGCCCATGGAAGTGGTGGAGTCACCATCCCTGGAAGTCTTCAAAAGACGTTTAGATGTAGAGCTTAGGGATATGATTTAGTGGGGACTGTTAGTGTTAGGTCAGAGGTTGGACTCGATGATCTTGAGGTCTCTTCCAACCTAGAAATTCTGTGATTCTGTGATTCTGTGATTTCAGGACTTCTGGGCTCTTTGTCAGACCCTCTTTCCTAAACTATTTTTTTTTATTATTTACTTTTGTTTGGAGGTTGCCTATAAAATCTAGTTTTGAAAAACTTCTGTCCTTCCTCTGTGTTGTTTCCATTCTCCATCCAGTTTTTAACTTGCTGCTTGAAGTTATTATGAGTTAATAGCTGAGGCAGTGACTTCAATTATTTTTCTGTGGAGAAGCTGTACAAAGACCTCAGGAATTATTTCTGGTTGTCAGACATGGTCTGTTTTCTTTTTTGCATAACTTATTCTATGTTGAAAACTGAAGTCATAAACATGGTTTATAAACTAATGGAAATTTGAAAGTCTACTGAAAAATATTCTCCAGGCCATCACACAAGACTAAAAATTCAAATATAAAGAGTTTTCAAAACTCTCCATAAATTGATGATTGATCCCAGGATAAATCCTAGGAATTTCTATTACCAGGCTCCCTTCAAGATCAGATACCACACCTGTTTACTAAAATATGTTCTAAGAATACGTCATGACTTTGCATGTATTTCAAAACTTTAAGAAATAAAAATGCATGAGCTGGAGGGAAAAAAATAAATATATATATTTATCATAGGATTACATTGGACACTGAGTCTCAGTCCTAACAGTGTGTAACTTAGCTAAGTTTCACTGTTCACAAAAGGTAATAATTTAATATATGTCATCTACTTCACAATTTTTGGCCATTCAAGGTAAAACAATTTCACAAAATGAGGAATAGCTCTGTTGGTTACTCAGATATTTCCTGAAGAAGTTTCAAACCATATTCTGCTCTCATGTGACCCCTTGTGAACCTATTGATCTACATATAGTCTTCAGTGAGTCTCTGTGGACTGAGAACAAGTGGATCAACATGAAGTTTATTTTGATTTGGATGACACTCTTTGCAGACTTAGCAAAATGAATTTCCAATGTATTTGACATTGCCTAGGAACAAGGATATTTGGACACATAGTGTGGATCAGATAGTGCAAGGTAACAACATATATGTTGTAAAGTAGTCGTAGACCAGAGTTTCTTCATTTGGATACAATCACACCTCTCATTGACATTACTAGGCATGACTATCACTGTTTCTTAAGGTAAATGAGTGATGGTTAAGTGATAGTAGGTATGAAATAGGGGACACAATGGGTTTGCTACTATGGACACTGACAGGAAATCTCAGCAGCCTCAGATTTCTGAAAAGCAGACTCAGAGCCTGAGGATCAAATGAATAGAACAGAGAATCAATGGTAGTGAGAAAAACAAGCAGAAAGGACCAGAAAAGCAAGAGACAGAGAAATAACTGTGGCATGACTGAAGGAAAGCCAAAGCAAAAAGCAGCAGCTTTTGGGACAGACTGATTGTTAAAAAGACAGATTTAGGATGCTGAAAAAAAAATAAAAAAAATGACATTCTATTGCTTGTTCCTGCTGCATCAGGGATTTATGCTTGTTCCTGGTAAAGAAAATGGGTTGTACCAGAGCAATCACAGACTCTGTCATCAATTTATCCCCCTAACGAAACAATTGAGAAAACCCCAAATATCTGGTTAACTATTTGGATAAAAGAATAAGGATATAAAAGAGAGAACAATATTTCCAGCTGTGGAATTTGCTAGATAGGCAGTGAAGTATGCTGTTCAGCTGAGTTTTGCATAAGAAATACATTTATGTTGCATTTCTAATGCAAATTGCCTGTATTTTACATGGACAGAATGAGTCCTTGCTGGCTTGATCTTCAGCTTTTCAAATCAATAGAAAGACTCTAATATATTTTCAATAGACTTTGGAGCAGGCCCTTCCTCCCATACTCTCAAAACGACTTACAATCAATTTATGGCAAAAATCCACTTCAGAAAGCCTGAAAACTACAAATATGCAGTTTCATGGGGAAGCTAGCATCAGCTGTCTAAAAATAGACTCAATTTCAATATACTGATCCAGATGCCTGCCTGTGAAGAATTTACTCCCTGTGCATATGCTATCTCGCTTATAGTGGCTTGAACAAAAGAGGCAGAAGACTATGTTTAAGGAAGAGATGACAAGTGCCTCTTTTTATCGAATGTTCTCTACACCAAAATGGAAATACTCAAGGAGTTCATTTTGATGACAAGTTATTTCTTCCCCCCTCCCCACAAGTAACTTGTCAGGCTACTGATATCAGAAGTGTTATAGGGAAATGGATCAGCCACTTACTTTTGTACAGATGGGTCTGTAAAGAACCTTTTTATATAGCCTATATAGCCTGTTATAGTGCAGTGGCTTTTTTTTTTTTTTTTTTTTTCTCCCCTCTGGATATAGCCGTACCTTGGCTTTTGGGAGTATTTTTCAGCTCCTGGCTGTGGAGGCACATGCCAGCAGTGTTCTGGCTACTTGTTGAGCTGAAACTTGGGGGAAATACCTCTTTCTGTTTGTGTTTCAATGTCCAAACAAAAAATACATACATACATGGGCTGGAACGTGGAGCACAATGTGCACCAACAGGTCTGCCAATCTGAACCATCAGGGGCTGAAGAGAGTGGATGTTTTACGGAGTTCACATCTCCAGTGATAAAGATACAAACTCATAACCCTAAATTGAGAAACAGAGCATATATGTTAAGCCCCCAGCAATCTTGTGGGGGTATATAAAGAGGGGTGGGCCTGAAAGACTCAGGAAGCAGAATGGGCTGACAGGAAAATATGGCCTTGCAAATCCAAAAAAGCACAGAACATTTTGCAGTCCAAAAGTATCATAGAAAATGATGATGAGGAAAGGAGATGATGTGTTGCTCTGAGGGGCAGATGGAGGAGTAGAGGAAGAGCAATGGGCCATTCACAGTAGAAAACTACCTGGAGCAGTTTGTGAATAGAAGAGGAGAAAACGGATGAAGATGAAGGATTGGTATTCTGTTTTAGGAGCTAATTACTTGCTGATGTGCATTTGACTCCTTGCAATGTGAAATAAGGGAGTTTGGGGAGTCCTGATTGAGGTTGGAAGGGGTCACAGAAGTCTTATGTTCCAACAGTACTTTTCTTTACCGTGTCATTTAAAGTCCGTCACATTGAATCCATACTATGAACAGCCTGGTGGGACAGCAGGAAAATTGCTAGAGATATTGATTAAAGAGTGCCTGGTAGATTTAACTATTCCATATTTAGCATTGCAATAACATTGCAATCAAACTCATAATGCTTTGCTAAGTTCCCAAGGATGAACAGACAAAAGGACAGAAGTCTTGGTGCACAACTAAGCCATGTTGCTGGTCATGAGACAGAGCAATGCCAGGAATCCTAACATCCCCCAGAGCAAACAGAAAACCTCCGGCAGAGACACCCCCCTCTGTGAATGTGAGAGGGAATGATGAATTTCATTATAAAATACCTGCCACAAGGACTTGGCACCAAGGAGACTTGGCCAGATTCTCTACTATCAGTCCTCTAGGAGGCAATTCAGGCCAGTAAGGAAGATGTCCAGAATGATGATGAGAGAGCTGTGAAGGTACCATATGCTCACCAGGGTACCCAACAGTGCAGCCAGTGAGAGAGATGTACTCTGGAAGCTGATGGAGAGATAGTTTTATTTCTTATGATAGGAAAACGCTTCTTCTGCCCCCCTGCCCTTTCTCTCATATAAACCCCAGATTTCTTAAAAGTCTCCCCCCTCTGCCTGCCCCCTAAAAAAGCATGTACATACCCAGGCATTTGTATACCCCTGACAAAGCTGCCAGCGTCCTGCTGCTATAGACAGAGATTTCATTGAATCAGTGGAGAACAGAGCCAGCTCCTGGTGTGAATGCACCTGCTAGCAAGGGCTGCCTATGATGACATCCTTCCTTTTCTCTCCCTCTGACTCTGTTTTAAAACACTCCCCACCATCTCCACCAACTGTTGATGAAGAATTTTCACTGTTTACATCCTCAGCCCTCCAGACTGTGGGAGAAGTGCATGGGGAGATTGCTCCCAGCTGACAGACTGGGGGCTCCCTGGCATTTCCAGACTTCCTGCTGTACAACTGGAACCTGCAAAGGGTAGAAAATATTGCACTGAGCTGGGGTTTTAGTGGGATTACATCAAAGTGGCAGCTCAGTCTGTGAAAAGAGTAAAGACAGCTAGATTAAAAAAAAAAAAAAGTACAGGAGATAACTATGCATTTGTACAAAGTGAGGCTTGTTCTGAATACCCCTTCTTTTATCAACGTACAAGAATTTTTAAGTCAGCAAGAACATAAATTCTATAAAAAAATATATACATGAGAATTTTTTTTTTCCTCCTTATTATTTTTACTCTTATTTTCACATCCCATTTCATCCCTAAATCTGTTGCTTCTAGGCAGTGAATCCTGGCATATGCTACCCCACAAGTGCATGCTTTGATGCTGATAGTTCAGGTCTGGACTTCTCTTTTGTTCCAGACCAGATGTTCTACTTCTCCCTGGTAATGGTTAACATGGCGCTACCTCATTATACACCTCTCTCTGGAAATTATGCCAGTGCTACTTCAGAATCATCCAAGAGCCATGCTGAATCAATGAGACAGCTGGCGCCCTCCCTGGGGATGGAGTGCTTTACCTTTTGGATTCAGGCAGACACTGTGAACTGAGATCCAGGATGCTGTGAATGATTTTTCATAGACAGGTGAGAACAAAAGAGCTTTGAAAACCTAATTCAATAGAATCTGGGAACACGGGGGTCTATTGATTAAAAAAAAATAATAAAAAAACACATACACAGTCCAGTTGTATTTTCATCTTAATTGATTTTTGTAGGAGATGGAAGAGTGAATTCTGTCAAACAAAAGACTCCATAGAAATCTTTTCTTTACTTACCATTAAGTAAGTACATTTTTGCATACACAACAGCTGTGTTGTGTTTGCAAAAATCAAATAATTCCTGAATAAAGCTCACAAACTGTAAATTGATCTCTTTGATCTCGTCCATAACATATGCTAATCCTCAAATATCCAGGGAAGAAGGGGATGAGATAATGCAAACAAAATAAACACCTGGTTAATATAAAACATTTGTAGACTGATGTCTGAGGCCAGACCATAGTTAGTATATTTACTTTTGGAAAGAAAAAAAAAGAAAGTTAAGACTTTACATGGAGAATTTAAAAAGGAAGAATTTGGTTTTGTTCAGTGAAGTCTCATTAAGCTGCAAGTTGGGAAATTCTCCTGAAAATAAATGAGAATAGGCTGCACTTAATTTTCTCTCTACAGTGTGTATACCTACTTTCACAGGAGGTACTTGACAAAATCCATCATGAGTAAAGCATTCAGTTTCTGCAAACACTATGACTAAAATAGACTGGAGGATTCTCAAGATAATCCCCAGTGCTACTTGTGAGACTTCCTGGCTGATTCACGTTAACAAGTTCAAACTGTCCTAAGGAGCACTCACTCTTCTGTACATTGTACTATTTCCCTTACCTCCCACTTGGTATTTAATTTACGATTGTAAGATTAGGGACTGGTCTCTATTGCTTGGAAAGTCTCTCAATCATGTTGCATGCTGCCAGAAGCAGTGACTAATAATAGCCATTATCCTTCCAAGACAGAAGATCCTCTAATATAACTAGATATGTTTCTGATGTCTCCCTCTGCCAGGGCTTCATGGAATAACACGTCCTGTCTTTACCACGTCTGTTGAAATCAATGGTAACACCTGATTTTAAGCACACTCCCTTGTTTCACCTCAAGGGGTTAATTTTTCTTGGATGGCAAGTCTCCAGATCTACAAAACTCAATGAAGTAGGAATGGAAGTGTAAGGAACCAATGAAATCTGGGCTTCTGCCATCCTTTTCATCAGAAAATGCACTGCCTGTGTGATTGCTGACAGAGATCTCTCTGTGTTTCCTTCTTTTCTGACTTTGGTATTCAAACCAAGCACCGTTTTTGCTGAATAGAAAGAAATACAGCTGAGTCACATGTCTTGAAAGTGGCTGTAGGAAAAGACCTGAAAATGCATTAATATGACAGCCATCCTTCACAATAGTTTTTCTGCATCCTGTAGAGATCCTGCCTGGCAGAGAGAGCTATTTCCTTTAAAGAAAAGCACTGTAGTTGGTTTTTCTTCCCTGTCTGGATTATCTTTCAGCTGCTTTTATTTTGCTTAATGAAAACCAACTCCTTCCACTCAAAAATGATGAAGGAAATTTAAATCTCAAAAAATATGGTATTTGTTAATTGCATACAAAATTTATCAATTCTTTGCAAATATGCAGGTCATCTGTATACCCATGGTGCTTTTTATCTCAATCCTCTTAAAAAAAAAAGAGGGGGCTTTAACTTCACAACATTCCTATGAGGCAGGTAAATCTTTTCATAAAAGGATTATTTCACCCATTACTGACATACAGGCACCTCCAGGGTGAAACACTGTGGTTGTTTAACTGCCTGTAGCCAAACAACAGAAGAAGTGAAGGGACAGGAAATGAAAACCATCCTATCCAATTTATTTTTAAGGAGCAAATAGATAGGCAGGATGTAAGGTTCACAGCTGGGATTTCACCCACAGTAGAAGGAAATAATACCTTACAGGAAAGTGGCATAGTATCTTCAGTGACTGCAAGTAGCAGACTCTTGGATTTACATGTTATCTGGAAGGCAGAATCCTCTGCAGCTCACTGCTCCTCACATCGTCCTGAGATATCAGCCTGAGAATTAGTATTGGAGGGAAAGATGCAAGCTACCAAATCACCATTTTTCCTCTCAGAGGAATCAAGATATTCCTTAGGGGTTCACTATGCAAATACTGCCCAGGCACTGCTGATGAGTTATGACAGTATTACAATGCAAGGTGGGAGGATGCAGCAGATGTTTAAAAGTGCCGTCGCAGAAATATGCCAGAGGAAAGGTTATCTTCCGAAAATGTTTATTCCTTTTCCCTAGAGTCTCACAATCCATATCTGCCTGTTTATCCATGGTTCTGTAGTGATTAGGAATGTTTAGATGTCCTGGGATCATTTGGACAACTCTCCCCATCTGGGAATGGGCTTTTGCACTCAAGGTACCAGCTGAGGGTGCAGGAATGAGAAATAGCACGTTGTAGCCCCGAAGAGGCCCTAAGGTGTTAAACAAAAAGTAAACTAATGATAATGGAGACAAAAATGTATGGTTTGGTCACGTTTGATTGGAAAGGAAGAAATTGGAAGGAAGGAAGATGAGGACAAAGATTAAGCACTTGCTGCATTCATGCTGCACTTGTCTTTTGTGAGAGCTGTCGTGGAGGTGTGGCTGCAGAGCAATTACTCAGTGCTGCTACGGAGAGAAGCAGCTGTGCAAACAGCTGCCTATGAGCAGAGCCCCTCAGACCAAGAGGGCCTGCCTGGTGGCATTGGGGGGACACGGTAGGGGAGCAGAAACAAGGGATATTCTGCCCCAGTTACAGCCAGAGGTGTTTGGTTTCAAGAAATCAGGATTTCGGTCAAGATGCAGTTTTGTGGGGGAGAAATGAAAAGGCAGGATATTTTGTTCTTATTTGCATGCTTATACACTTCTGCTGGAAGTTTGTGTGGCTCCTTTAGCTTTGAATGAAATAATTTGTCAATAAGCAGTTAAAGCAGTGCTTTGGACACATGAAAAGGACAAAATGCCTTTAAGGAAGCTCTGCTTTGTATATTTTCTTTATGGATAAGTTTGAAAGGAAAACAAGTGTCTTTTCCTGGAAATGGTTCCTCAGGTGCCACGACAGCTATATTCCGAGCTTGAGCTACCTCTTTTTCTGCAGACCTCTTCCATAAATCATGCATTTATTTCTGACTTCCCTGAGTAAACCCAGGCAATCTGCGTGGCTGTTTATGGGTGACCCTCAAGCCTCCCACACCAGGCTACAACTATTTGCGAGCCTCCCCAGGATGTGAGTTTCTTGGGTCAGGAAAGCTGCTGGGCTGTGGGGAGCTGTGACAAGAATGTGTATGTTGTATCTCACATAACGGCTTCTGTGCATCCCCAGCAGGAAGAAATGTTTTTTAAACAGAATATTCTGCCTTGCTTTGTGTGGCTAGGGTACAAAGCTGTGAAATGTTTTGCACTTTAAAGAGAACAACAGCACTGATAACTGCGGAAATTTCAAATAGGTATTGATTTCTGAATTGCATAGAGAAGAACCAGTGTTATTTATTTCCTGAACAAAAGAAGTGGAAACTGAAATACCCATTGGGCAATAAAAATAAAGATCCCTGAGGTCCTAGGCACAAAAACATTGACTGAGGTGATCTCTATGCTGAGGAGGAACATTTAGCTTGAAGCCTTCAGCTTATGTAAAAAGTGAGAAGCAGAAGGAGATGTGCCGGGAAAAGGGGAAGAAAATGAATGGTCCTGATAATCTCCACATGGTAAGGGACAGAGATGTAGCCTTGAAGCGGAGAGCAGGATGCCATATTTAAGATGGTGGAGAGTCCAAGATGTACGGTTTTCACATGACTGCCTCAAGGTGAAAGCTAAAGGTGTTGAAAATGATGTGTGCTATCCATAATTCAGTTTCAATATTATATACTGGAACTTGCTAAGGATGTAATAACCATGGAAATGTCTCTAGCAACTGTCAGTGTAAAATAAAATAACTTAGTCATTTTTCCTTCCATCTCATAAATGCCAAGGTCTATCACAGCATTCTCTAATTGATAAAATTCTTGTTTTCTGTCTGTGATCTGATGCTCAGAGGGGCTACTTGAAATCCAGCAGCTGAGGTGGTGAGAAACGAGCTAGTTTGCACGAGAAACCTAAAATGATGTTGATGGAGTTTTGCAGAATATACCAAGCTGGTATATATTACAGATGAGTCAAGTGGTGCCCGAATCCAATGTGAATCAAATCGTCAGTTTCTTTGACATATAGTCCCATCTCTTTCTCTTCTTCCCTACTATGTGAGCTACTTTATCTTCTTCTCTGTCTGGTACTTTGTTTGCCTTCTTTTTAGAGAGAAAAAGAGAAGAAAATGGTCTGAGGACTCATTACTTTATCCCCAAGGCAACATTGGAATGAAGACAAGGGACATCATTGTTGAAAGACAGTAAAATGATGGAATGTAATGAGAAATACACTTAGGGAATGCCAGCTAATGCTTACAGCCCTCTCAAGATAGCTGTAGCACAGAGCATCTTGCATTTGTCACAACCAATCATCCTGAAATCATTATGATACTTAACAAACCAAGAGTTTACAGTAATGCATATTTTATTATATGTTCTATGAAGAATACAGAAAGAAGAACTGCAAAGGCAAAAGAAAATTCTAATTAAAATCAATAAAAAATCGCAAAGTTAAAATAGGATTGAGGATAATCTGAAATTTCACTTTATACAGGTGTCAATTGCAATAAATGGAACTAATCAGGTCTTTTAAAGAATAATGACCAAACATTAACATCTTTAAGAGTTTTATCTCTCACTGAGAGATAAAAACTGGAGAAGGGGAAGAAACTTGTTGACACAGCTGTTCCCAGGTAATCACACACATACTCAGGAAAGCCAAATGGGTGCTGTCATCAGAAGGTATAACGTGGAAAGATGTTACGTGGTAGCTTGGACCTGAAGGGAAAAGACTCAGCAGAGGTACCCTCAGAGTCAGGCCAGAGGCTGCAGACAGGTTTGCTGCCTTCCAACCACATCATAGCTGGAGTAGCTCTGGGGCTGTACACCTCTGGGGAGAACTTTGGGTGCAAGCTACACCACACGGTCCAGTGATTGACTTCCCTGCCATGCGGATGGGGTCTGGCACTGTGGGTTGGAGGGGCAGCTCTGTGGCATCCCTAGAAAAGCCCTGATGCTGTCTTCCATGAGGATGCAGAAGCCAGGGAGGCACAATGCTTTCACTTGTGGTTCTGGTGGCCTGTAAAAGAAATGTGGACTGACCAGCTCTACTTGTCTCAGCTATGGCGAGTGATCCAGGAGGTTCCTTTCGGTACTTCCTACATAACTTCCAAACACTGAGAAACTGGTAAAGGTGTTAGATTGTATGTGGTCAGGACAGAACACCCTCCAGCAATGAAAAGATAACCAAGGGGTATTTCAGATCATTTCTGAGTTGGAATCACTGTGGGAAGCTAAGTCAGAGAAGAAAATAAAAGCACACAGGTTTCAGTCCTGCGGAGGACAGAGAGGTTCTCAGGGTGTCACCGCCCTTTCAGTACAGCACGGAAATAACTAGCTGACACTAGTAATACATTTTATATAAGGCACAAATACTAGTGACATTTCTGTGTTTTCTTCCTATTAATATTCAGAGCCACACTACCCAGCAGCTGCAGCTTCCAGAGAGTCCAGCTGAGGCTCAGCACTATGAACTAATCTCACTGTACCTTCAGGCATCGTTTTAGCTAGCATCTCTCACTCTTTTAGCTTAGCTGAGACGAAAATCTGTCTTCGAAGTCTGGCTCCTCTGTTTTATGTGGGCAGAAACATGCAGGCAAACTTAGGCTCATGAAGAGCTACATGAGTAAGTGACAGGATCTGCACACATGGAAGCACCTGCTGTTCTGGCAGCCCCTCCTGCGGGATGAAAAAGGAGAGGAGGTGGTTTCAGTTCGCCTTTGAGGCTCTGTGGTAGGGCCAGGGGGAGGCAAGAGAAGAGGGCAATCTGCAGGCTGCCCTGGGAGGTCTGTGTATCCTCTCCTGCAGTCAACATTTTGCCTGCTGACACTTCCTCTCTCTTGCCACTTCCCCACTCATCTGCTCAGACAGTTATTTGATTGATCTCACCTACCAGTGCCTCACATTTTTACCAGCAAGCTTTCTAAGAGGCAAGACTGCCATTTGCACAACTCTCCAAAGACATTTAAATATATATTTTTTCTCTTACTATTTACTATTCCTTTTTGCTGTCTTACTTTCTTACACTTACTGCTTGCTACTTTTGCTCTTTTTGACTATGACTGAATTTTATTTAGGGACATGGTGTATTCTATTTAGGCAAATGGTTTAGTGGGTGATGTTGATGGTGGGGGGACAGTTGGATCAGCTGATCTTGGAGGTTTTTCCATCCTTAATGGTTCTGTGATTCTTCTATGATTCTATGAAGCTGAAGTAGACACCTCAGTAGCAGCCCCTATGACAAGATATTGCACTACATCTGAACCCATGCAGGCGCTTGCACCTCCCTGAGATTTTCTTCAGCAGTTTGGCACACCTTCTTTCCATGGTTTCACATAATGACCGGCTCCAAGCCAACATCTCTCTTCACCACCAGCATCATTGGAGACATACTGCACACCCACCCACACCTTTTGCCAAGCCTCTCACGGGTTGCCCTACCGGTAACGGCGGATCGGATAACTTGTTTTCTTGGGAACAGTGAACACAGTCTTGTGCTGTGATTTCTTGCAGCTCTTTCTTCATGGCTGCCTTTGCAGTGTGCTCTGATGAACAGATAACTTTTTATAAGGGCATACAGTAGCAGACACTTTCCTATCACTCACTAGTTCTTTAAACAGTTTGGCAGCAATTCCATACGTGCTCTCGTCTTTTCATTCACTTTTAAAAACCTGTTTCTCCTTGAGTAATGTCACTTTCATACAGTCTTTTGCTAACAGCTTGACTAACATCATCTGATACACAGGAGTACAGTATTTCCATTTTCAAGAACCCGCTGCTGTACATAATAGGAATCCTTTCATCACACACTATTACTTTTCATCTTTGTCAGTCACTGATTCCAGTCCAACGACCTTTTCACTTCCCTTTACAATGAGCCTGTTTACAATTATAAACCATTTCTTGCTTTCATCTCACTTGCTTCTTCCATTTCCAGTCTCTTCCTTTGCAAGGGCTGTGTCCCATCACATCTCATCGCTGTTACCTCTTCATTTGGAAATGGTCTCGTATCTCATTTTTCCTTCTCTTTCACCCCTAGGCAGAAGTATGGGCAGCAGGATTATTGGGAAATTCAGAATGTTGGATCTCCTCCTCCCAGTAGAAGAAAACACAAAGTTAGAGCAAGAGAACCTCAAAGTTATGCTACTGCTGCAGATTATTGTTACAGTGTTTGATCCAGTGAGAATCTTTCAAATTCTTTTGCAATGCCCTCTCAAAAATGCAAGTTCAATTTTATGTGAGTGCTAAATGCAGCTGTGACTTCTCACTTCTTTCAGTCATAAGCTGTACGTGACACATTCTTGGGTGGCAAAAAGGAGATTTCTGACTGAAGATCAGCTCAGCATGTTGTTCCTGTAATTAACACAGAGGAAAACTCAAATCTTGGTTCAGAAATGCTTGAATGCCTTGAAACACAGGGATGTTCTGACAGCTGGGTATCCAGTGGGAATTTTGGTTAAGAAATTAATACAAATGGAGTCATTTTTCTTCAGGCCTTTTGCTAATGAGGACAATGGATGAGTGAAGTGGGCATAACTCCACCAAATGGTACACTGGTCTTTTATTTCTGGGTTTGCTCATAGGCAGCAGTTAAAACTAGAGGGAACATTGCCAGCAGAGCTACACAGTGAGTATTAATCTATTAATCTATTATTCCTCTGCTGAAAGAGGCCAAATGCAACAAAAATTTGAATGAGTGCTCCACCACTCTGCTCTTTACCATATTAAGACTGTTTTTCATGTCATCCATTCATTTTGGTGCCTACAGCTCAGTTTAAGCAAGTAATGAATGGCCAAATACAGGAATCCAGAAATCAGGGATGTCTAGGGCATGGTACACTGTACAGCCAAAGGAAGCATCTAGAGTAGGTGTATGGCCACAATCCTCAGCCATGAAATTTTTGTGCTAAATAGTGAAAGGAAAATTGTTTTGCCTGGAACTAAAATGGCAAAGGTATTCCCAATGTCTTTGTGCATTGTATTATTTGTTTATTTTTAACCAGGTGGCTGAGGTGAGCCGCTTGGAGGAATAGATCCCTGCCCCAGGGAGCTTGTAAAAAGGGCTTATTTACATCAAGCAGCATGTGAACAATTCACTGCTGGAAGCACCTCAGCTGTGTTTGTAAATAACTGCTGCTCTCTGACAGTAAATGCTCCTGGTTTGTTCCCTGTATACATACAATGGTATTATGTAGATGGCTGTATCTGAGCAACATCTTTACATTATACCTTAGCTAGTGACTGTTTAATATTCATACTGGAGAAAAAGCAAAAGACTTCGAAGTTTGACCTTCAAGGGTGATTTCAGTCTTGGATCCCGGGACATTTTTTTTTTTTTTTTAGAGAATAGCATCTGATTTTGAACATTAAGAAATTTGAACTTTAAGGTTAACATTTTAGTGAGTGTATAATGTATCTGAAAGCAACATCAGGCAAAGGGCTGCCTCGATACCATCATTTAAAATCCACAATTAATGATTCCAGCAGGTTAGAGGACACAAGAAACAGGTTTCATTCTCTCTAACTTTGGGTGCCTGAAATACAGAATTTAATCTGTGTTGGCCCCTCTTCTGCAGCCAGTGGAGAGACATGGCATCTTCAAAGCGCAATATGGTCTCGCTAAAGCAGGTGCCTAATTGGTGCCAGGAATCTAAATCAAATGTCAAAATGCTCTAAAGCTTCACGTCTGAGCTAGACAAGATGAATTGCCCTATGGAGTTTCTTGCCCTAGTCCTCTGTGAAAACTAGACAGCTAGCTAAGTGTACAGGCCAAATTTTTTGATGGTTACATGTAGATGTGATGAATCCCACATCAGAAATGATAGCTATAGAAACTGCCCAAATTAGATCCTTTTTGCATATTTGGCTCTCCATACAGTTAGCAATATTTAAGAAAGAGGGATCAGCTGAGCAGTGCCTTGGAGAGTAAAGGCTCCTGGTTCATGCCCAAAGAGCACAAGGGGATGTAAAGGATATGAAGCATTTTGCTTTGCATCACAAACCCAGCAAAACCTTTGGAAATTAGATCCATAGCAGCATCTATTGACAGAATGATGTACCAGGTTAGTTGCTTTCAACAAGTACAGTGCACAGCCTAACCTTGAGGCTGGAGCTAGTCATAGCTTTATGTGGAATAACTAGAGTTATTTTTTCCCTAAGGTTAGAATATGTTCAATCTTTTACATTTTCCAATTTACTGTTCTCTTGTATAACCAAACTCTGCTTCAGCTATTACTGTGAGAATGAATTGTTCAATAGTTGTGAATCTCTGAATATGCTGAATATTAAGATGCATTAACATCTCACACAGCTGACAGTGAAGTACTCTGAACTATATAACTGTGTATTTAAGGTCTGTTAAAATACTGCCATATAGGTATCACACACATAAATATGCCTACAGCTCTGTCAATTACGGCTGCAGCTACATCCTGAAGGCTACATTTTCAGCAAATTACTTTTGCAAATGATTCCATGTTTTCCATAAATAAGTAAATACATAAAACCCAGATGATATTATAGTTTATCTAAAATGTAGGTACAATTTTGTTCATAGCACATTTGCCAAGTCAGTAGGGTTGTAGAAGGATTCCTAGCCTTCCTTTTGTAAGAAGACACTTGAGACAATGTAGGATAGGGAAGATTCCCTTTTGGGTTTAGAGATGCCTTTGCAGTGTAATGAAGACATGAAAGTATTCACTGCAGAAATTACAACAGCTTCACTGCAGAAATTACAACAGCTGGATTGAGCAAATAGTGTGAAATCAATTTTGGTTGGGAATATTATGTTTTACAGCACCTCAGGAAAACATGATGTCATTTGTCCACACGTGAACTGTTTCAGTCTTAAACTGGGAAGACTTATGCAGCCACATGGTTTCAGTTATCAATCATATTACATAGCTCTACATGCCTATACCTGCCAGACACAGCTGGGTTTATGCCTGGAGGAATACAAACTGTGCCCCTGAAAACACTTTAAATATGTGCATAATTTAAAGAGTACTAACAGCGCCATTGATACATAGTAGTGCTGAAGTTAGCAGAGTTAAAACAGATGCTTAAAGGCTCTAGATTAAACAGAGATCTAAAAGCCTTTTATCTTCATTCATAGAAAAATGGCATGTTCTGAGTGAGTCTGCAGAAACATCCCACCAGTGACTGTCCACCAGCATTGCCTGCAGGGTCCCAAGGAACCCCATAGGGACAGCAAGCAACTTGCAGCTACAGATCTTCAAATCTGAAGTGCTACTGCCAGCCTGTCTTCTCAGGTAGATAATCACCAATTTTAAAACAAATTATATTATTCTCCCACTCTTAAATCAATGTACTGATGTGGTTTAGATTCTGGGGAGCTGTGCTGTCTGTCATCTGTGTGCATTACTGAAGTCTAAACACTGCAGTCAAAATTATAACACAATTAAACTTGGAATACAGTAGTAAAATGGTTATTAGATTTTTTGTTGTTGTTGTTGTATTTTCATAGTGCTCTCCACTGCCCACATATTTCTTATATTTTTCCTTTGCAACAGTGGCTTTTGGGATGAGGCCTGAATCCTGCTCTAGTGGATCTTCTCTTATACACTTTGCATTAGCAATTTCTTGCTTCACTGCTCCTCCACTATGAGACAAGCTTTAAGATTTAGTGATCGTATAGCAGAGTTGAATAACAGCACTTCCATTTCCTTTTACAAAAATTGGCACCTCTTTTGCCTTCTGAGAGTCCTACTCACTCAGATGCACCTAAACATAAATTACAATACAGAAAGGCAAAAGTAACATCAGACTTTTCAAAAACAGCACCTAGGCATCTAGGCATCTGTATTTTTAGGAATAGAAGAATAAAAAAAAATGATACGTTTTCATTCAAAAGAGATTGTTTTTCAATCCACAGTAGTTCAGCAAAAATTGTTATTGTTATTATTATTATTTTATTATTTATTTATTTATTTTCTGGGTAGGCATCTGCTTTTTGCAGTTCTGTTTTACTTGGGAGGGATGAACGAGAAGATGGAATCCTTCAATCTCCCATGTTCTCTTCTGGTAATTCACTGCAGTTTTGTCTTTTCTCCTTTTACTTTAGTTTTTAAGTGTGGCTTTTTATGGCCCTTGGAGACTTCTTGTTCAGCAGATCCTTTCAGAGCCAGGTAGTTGCTGTTGGAGGCTTGTCCTGCCAAGGACTGGACCCTGTGATTCAAATGGTTTCTTCTAGTCGTATTTTGTGCATCTGTGTTCCTGTGGTTTAAGGGTGGCTAGACATATAAAAGCTCTGTTTAGACCAAAAATCTGCCTCTGACAGGTATTATGGAAGTGTATAAGAACAAAAATTCCCAGCTTCAGGTAACCAGCAATTTAAACATTGACAGACCTAGAGAGAGCAACAGGACTATTGTTACCCTTTAATAGCATCTACTGGCTCTGTCTTCCATGAAGTTGTCTCTTTTTCCATCCTTTCAGTTGTACAACCTGCACGTCCTTCAGTCACAAGCTCCAGAATTCACTTACATCTTGACCTTCACTTTCCTTTAAAAGTACTACTTTCTCAGTTCACTGGGTAGACATTCCTGTGTTGAAATAGTGAAAAATCATTGCCTGCTTACCTTCTCCAGATCATTTTCTCCCTTTGCCATTGGTTTTGCTAGCAGATGAGCCTGGTTTGTAGAGGCTCTCCTTATGTGGGAACTGCAGCACAGTGGTGATTGCTCTTATCTTTCTCTGCAGCCTTCCTACTTCTGTTAAAGTCATTTGCAGATACAGTGATCAGGCCTGTGCACAGTCAACAATGGGGACATAGTAACCATTTGTGAGTGGTGTACTCATGTTTTCTGACTTGTTTGCCCGTTATCTTCAAAAAATGTTAAAGATCAATTTGTCTGTACAATTTCCACTGACTGTCAAGCTGATAGTTTCAGAGAACTTTCCACATACCCCTTTCCTGAGTGCAAATAGCTAGTTTAGAGCACATGTTTAAATAAGCTTCTACCTTTCTGACCTCGAATTTCACATTACATTTATTATCATTTTGCATGACAGCCATTTTGTAAATGAAATATTTCTACACTACCGTCTTCACTTTTTTTCCTATCCTGAGTAGTTCTGTAAAATCAGTAAATTTGGGGATCCTTCCAGATCCACTGCACACCAACGATGCCTGCAAACAATGCCTGCAAACAATGCCTGCAAAGATCTCTACGAGACCCATGGCTAAATTCCCCCACTGGAAAAAAAATGAATTTGTAACAGGACTTTCAAACTTGCTCAAAGAAAGCTTACTGCTTTTAAAGACCTAACTAAGAGAGTTTGGCAAAAGTTTTAAGAAATCCACTTATTGCTCATGATCTGCAGTATCCTTGTTTACATGTTAATCAACTCTTCAAAGAAAGGTAATGGATTTATGAAGCATGACGTCCCTCCACAAAAGTCATATGGACCCATCTCCAACATAATGTACTTATTCCTGGGTCTATTAATTCTGTTCTTCAATATAATTTCCACTGATTTCCCCAAGATGGAACTCAGATTTCCTAGTTTCAGGTCAACAACTCTGTAAAAAAATTGGCATCATCCTTAACATCTCCAGCAGTGAGGCTGGTATCTGTAAGTTACAAAACGGAGTTGGTTGCTCAGCAGTTTTGTACATGAATTCCTTTAGGACTCTTGAGTGAACATTATTTCGTCCCGGAACCTGATTTGTTGCAACTTATTATATCATTTGTTCTGAAATCTTTTCCTCTAACATGTCAGTCTGGGACAGATTATCACATTCTTCCCCCATATAAAATACTGTGCTTCCTGAGCCTCCTTCAGATCCTCCACCATGAACACTAGTGGAAAAATTCATTAAACATTTTTAGCCTTATCTTCCATAAGCACTCCTTTTACATCTTGATCATGTATCTGCCTGACTAACTAGTTGGCAAGCTTCCTACCTCTGAGGTGTTTAAAAGATTTTTCTATGAAACACTTTTATGCCTTCAGCAAATTGCTTCTAAAAATATTTTGGGCTTCCTTTTTTTTTTTTTTTTTTTTTTTTTTTTTTTTTTTTTTTAGTTTAACTTCCCAGGTTTATGATTTTTTTTTTCTCACTTGGATTAAACTTCTTGTTTGTTGCTTTTACTTTCATCAGCTTTCTTCACCCCGTTGTTTGCTACAACTGACATATTTTTTTTTCCTTTAAAAGTTTTTTTTTTTTTGTAGTTATTGCTGGCTTAGTAAGAGCCTCTAATATGACATTTTAAAACAATTTCCACACCATACAACAACGTTTACCCTTTTGCCTGTCACATTTATTTTCCTCTTCCCCAACTTTCTCTGTTCTAAGTAGTTCACTTTCTTGAAGTCAAATACAATTCATGTTAATTCTTTGAACTCTTTTGCTCCTATGGGCATAGTCACTGTGCATGTAATATAAGAATATATTACAGCCTTTTTGCAGGTCTCTTTGAAGTGGGACACTTCTTAGAGCTGCTGAGTCAATACTGTCTTTTTTTCTTGTGGACTCTTTGAGCTATGATGATATGTAATCAAAAGTGGGCCATGTCTATGTTTTTTTTTCTACAGCAGTCCTGAGGATAGGACAGAGCAGGCACCTCTAACACTGTTCTGTACAACAGCTGTCCCCTGGGACCTTTGAGTACCTCTAGCAAAGCCCTAATAATGCTTATCAGCTATCTGGCCATGCTTTATCACACATATATGATTCCATCCTTCCACTCTACTGAAAGAGTCTGCTTGATTTAAGCACCAGTATCTTGGAGCAGAAGGAGTGAATGTCAAATGAATGGAAATTTAGGAGCTGAAGTCTTTCCCCAGTGTATTCAGATCAATGAGGAGAGAGAAGTCATTCATTCCTTACAAATCCTTACAAATAAGGAATCCGTGTATGTTATTTCCTTAACTCCCTAACTGTGGGCTCTGGGCAAAGAATAGACCTTCCGAGTTAGTTCCTGAGAGCACTGTGTTTTCATGCCTTTTGTTTATCAAGACCCTTCCAAAGCTTCAGGTGCTCCAGCTCCCGCCCTGTCTAAGGGTACTTTGAAAGTGGGCACTGAGAAGCTTGCTCTGAGCTGACAGTTCTGAGCTGTGCTTCAAGTCAAGAATGGGGTACTGCTGTGAATGGACTGGGAAATACAGCTACTCTGGGTGTTTGATTAATCTTGGCATGTCATCATGGAGATGAGGCAGCGCTGCTTCTAGGGGTTGTCACTCATAAAGTCCTTTCTTAATGAGAATTTATGAGTCCTCTGAGGGACAGAAGGAAGCAAGCTTCCCTTCAGATATCATGGCAGTAGACACCCCATGAAGGTGTCTTGACAGAGCTGTGGATTCTGTGAAGAGGAATGCCATTTGGCTTGCTTAAAAAGAAAGAGAGATATAACATTACAGAGGATTGGAAAGAGCAGGTGCTTTTTCACAAGTGTTGCCTTTCCTTGAGTTTTATTTAAAAAGTTCTGCATAATTTTCTGAATGAACCAATGACTTGGTTCTTATTTGGCTTTGCTTTCCTTCTGATGTAGATCTTGTCTGTTCCAGAGAGTTTCAGAAATTTACCCTTTTGTCTTTGCTCAACCATTCTTTCAGGTGTATCTTTTCTCTGGTTATGAGCATGGTTCTGGGGGCATTTCAGACTACAATTTAGCCCCCTGCCTAAAAGGTCATGTTTTGTCTTTTCTGCTTCTCCCCTTGATATTGATATTATCATGATCCACAGCTATCAGATCCTTTTTGGTATTGTGTAAGAAATTGACTAGATGCCTTCAGAGGTCCATCACTGTTACATGTGGCAGACAAATCTTTGGACCATTTTCTGTGGCATCAGAAACCGGATTATTCATGTGCATGACAATTGAATCTCTGCAGGGTATCTTCTTAACAATTTAAGCTAGATTTCTTGTCCTCAGACTGATATCTTTAGTTCAAGAGAATATATAGATATTGTCTGGTTCAGGGAACACATTTCCTGGAGAGGTTCAGTGGATGCTGCCCTTACACAAAACTTGCTTTGTCTTCGGTAGCACAGGGGCTGTTTGCCCACAGCTGACACTGTGCTATGACGTTTCTGTGAGCACTCATAGTTTTCTAGCTCCCCAAGTTCCTTCAATTTGTCACATTTACCAGGGCCAGGAGCTTGGTTTCTATGAGTGCACCCCATTTGCTCAGAGGGCAGATAATTGCGCAGACGATACTTGCACATTAAGTGAATCAAGTAGCTTCCACTCTTTTTTTTTTGGCCTCATTAGATAGTTTGCTTCAAGCTTCTACAAAGGAGATAGTTAATTAAGAGTAATTAATCTATCTTTGCAGTGCCCAGCACTCAAATGGGAAACAAACAGGTACCTATTTATCATTTTCTCTGACCAGCTTTATACTTGATCCAGTTAAAGATTGTTCATTAAATCTGTGGATGTAATTCAAAGTCAGAGTTTAAACTACCAAGCTCCAGGATTTACTAAATTTTAGTCAACAAGGGCTTATACTGAACAAGTTCTAAAACTGAGCTCCTTACATCTGTTTTATCTCAGTGCACTCTGCCATGCTGGCAATGTTTCAACATTTCATTGAGCTTAAAACATAATTAACTATATAATTTCCTCCACACACACACTTAACTTGAAATGTAATTCCCCTTAAGACTAGGGACATATAAATTCTAGAATTCTGATTTCTAGAACCCAAATTTACTCTTTCTGTGTTTGAACTTATCAGCTTGGAAATGCAGATTTAATTCTAAACAGTCTGTTGTTATTGCAGAGTAATTTCAGACTGTATATCTGAATCTGGAGATATCCAAACTCGGTAAAACAGTGCATCCAAGTTCTGATGTGCACATAGATGCCAGTTTAGTTAGCATGTGTTTGGCTAGAAAGAGTTTAGTCATTCATACTGAGACTGTCCTCCACATCTGTGAGACAAAATGAGATCTACAAGTCTGGATTTACCTGGGGAGCTGGAGTGATCATGGCCACCTTGCTCTAACATTGCTGTTTAAATCAGGCCTCTGTCAGCATCTGATAGTCTCCTTAAATCTATGTGTGGATATAAAACCATGGACACATCTTATATCCTCGAGTGGAAGATGAATCTTCCTAAAATGTGCTTCTTACAATTATGTTTTATGATCCTATTATCTTATGAGTGGTACAGTACATAAGCTCAGCACCTTTGAAAATGGCATAATATATACTATCGACAGATGACATGAAACAACAGATTTGTCAGCACAGATTTGTAAGGAGTGTGGGCTGAAACGTAAAAGATGGCTCTGTCAGTAGGCTAAATGGTTCATTCTCCAAAACAGGAATCCCAATTTAAGAGCTGTTATATAATGGTTGACTGGCACTGGAAGATCATTTGAGACATAATTATCCAGGAATGATTTTGATCTTAGTAGTCAATTCAGCTTTAGCAACCTAGAGATTATTTTCATACAATTGCCTTCTGTGAGTTGTATGGATTTTTTGAAAACAAGCAACTGGATTCCCCTTGGTTTAATTTTTGATGTCCTCTAAATGCCTTTGCCATCGCTCCAAGTCTTGTACAGCTGAAAATGGCAGTTTCTCTAGGATGTGGGGTGAGTTAGCCTGGGAACTGTACTGTCTTACCCATGAAACACAGTTCACAGTACTGATCTGAGTGTGAGCCATCCGGCAGCTAATGCCAGTGTCACTGCCATTGCTGCTGTCTTGTACACCTTCCCTTCTCAAAGGTGTGCTTTTCCTGTTCAGAGAGGTTATGTCTACCTGAAATGGGCCAATTTTATTTCTGGATGATGTGTATTTCTTCACTTCCAGCTTTAAGAAGTCCACTTATCTGTTGGTGCAAAGCCCTTATCACCAAGGTACTATGCATATTTATGCAAGGTTTTGCTCTTGTAGCAATGTCTGAGGTCTCTGTTCAGGAACTGTTATCCCATTGCTCTAAGCGTGATTCAATAATGAAGCCTCAGATTGCAGCAAAGGAAGTCCTAGTAGGTTTAGGAAGTGGGAGTGGTGTAGCACTGGAATAGTGGCCCACATGTGGTAAGGCCGTGTATGGTGATACACTCATGGTAAAGTAAGAACAGTGGTTTCAAAACAAAAAGCACTTCCTTGGTGCTAAAGTACATGGCATAGACACAAAGTAGTGCTAAATCAGTTCTGACATAGTCTGTTGGAAATCCCCCCTCAGAGGCTCTCTGCAATATGCTTTAGATCATGCCCTTTGAGTAATACCCAAATGTTAGCATTGGGCATGATGGGTGCAACTCTGTACCAGAAGAAGCTGGCATGTTGTTTGTAGCCAGAGAAAAATGCTGTTCAATACACAGGATGAAAAACTCTCTTCCCATTCTCAGTTTGTTATCTTAACTTATGGACTGCTACATGCGCAATTGGGTGTTTATGCTTGGCAAATGTGAAGTTTAATGTTGGATGCATTTTGCAGTCTTATGCTAAACCACAAGGTGGCACTGGAAGATTGTAATAATCCAGCGTAATTAACACCCCCCCCCCCGTGTCCCTCCCACCATCCTTTATAAATCTTTGACAGAGACAGTATGATTTTTTACATTAAATGATGTAAACCAAAGGAATTGGTTACTTCTCTTTCATCTGATTTTTGGCTTTACTTTCCAATAATTTTTAGCAAAGTTTTCTCAAGAGTAAAATGGAAATGCATCTGTGTGCAGTACAGCTATTGCATCAGCACAGCAAAGTAACTCAACAAATCAACATTCCTTTGTTTTTAAATATATATTCATTAATATTGGTGATCCTGACAGCTGTCTTTTTGCAGCCAAGTATTCATACCTCAGCAACAGCTGCATGCAAAAGCAAGAATTTCATTTCTTCTGTAATTTCTTTGATATGTTGCCTGAAGCCTTCTCTCCCCTTGTAAAGCAAAGACAAAAGTCTATTTCAGCCTTTCATCAAAGGTGAAAGTTCTTCTGAGATTTGTCCATTTCTAATAAAGATTTCAGAATGTTCAGGTCCAAAATATCTCATTTTGTTTTCATAGCAGATGTAGGCTTGGCTAGGCAAAAACAATTATTGTGTTGTTATTACAAGGTAAAATTTGACACATTTTCATGCAAGAGGTATCCAAACATGAACTTTCACAAAGGCTTAACTCTACCTCATTTGCAGAAAGTCTCAAAACTTTCATTTGTCTGAGGAAGAATAGACTGCTAGACCAAGTTTAAGGGTCTAAAACATGAAAGGCAGAAATTTCTGAGTTATTCCCCAATATATCTTCTTGCCTTACAAAACCAACTATACTAAGCTATGTCATTTTGAAAGGTAAACTATCACCCTCACTCACGTTCTGCCACCCAAATCATCATAGTAGGTAGATTACAAGCTACCCACAAAGAAAAAACAATCTGAAAGGGTTTAGAGCTGCACATATCTCTTTGAAAACTCACCCAGGAGCCCACTTCATCTCAGCTACAGCCACTGGCAACAGTATTTGGCATGATGAGTCCTGTGTCTGAGCTCAGGTCTCGGGCTGCTCAAAGTGAGATAATTTGCCCCTTTATCAGCTGCCTCCATAAAAAAGATTAAGGTTTCTTTTTGACATAGCAGTTCCAGTCATTCACCACCTTTACTTCCCTTGATGTCAACAGATCTGTGAGGTTGTTTATTGCAGTGCATAGAAGCCGTAGCTCCAGTCCAGGTTCCCATGGATAAGCGAGCTTGGAGCAGAAAACCCAGCACTGCTCTGGGCCCTGCCTGTTGGCCATGCTGTAATGTTCTTGGCACAAAACTCAAGGGAGGGAATAGTGTGAGGAAGGAGCTGCCCTCAGAGCCTTTAGAGATGTTGACAGCCTGGCATCCTGCCCTTCTGCAGCAACTGCTCCATAAAGTAACAGGTAAATTCTGTCTTCAGGACGGTCAACCTGGCACTGCTTGAGCATACACAACTGCTGCAGTGTGACTGAGAAAAAATGAGAGAGGGAAAGACACTAGGAGATCTTCCTTCAGTGGCTGTAATGCTATGTCAGGGAGTTGACTCCTGCTTAAGGCACATGTGATATAGAGCCAGGATGTCCTATCCTGACAGGCTTCTGGGGAGAAGTTTTGCCTTTTCCTCTTTTTCTGTGTGGAGCTGACTTCTGTCCTGGATGCTCAGAATTTGTACAAAGCACTTTTTGGCCAAGCCTTGAAGAATGATGTGCTCCCAGGAGCCCAAGAGCCTTTGTTTTCATGGTGCCTTCAGCTGTGATTGTCCCTCCTTCCTCTGGCCCTGCAAGAAGTCCAAAGACCCTTCAGGGTCTTCCCCACTTTATTTCTCTCAGAAAGTGAAGACAATCGACCTCAAAGACTGTCTCCCAGATCAATTTCTTCTTTGAGACAATGTAACTCCCTTATATTTTAGCTCTTTTGCATAAAGCCTTTCCAGCTAATATTATATGTGTTGGGTTACTGTGCAATTAAAAAAACACACAGAGGAGATTTTAATAAAACTTTTGTTATCAAGTTTTATGATTTCAACAAGTGTTGCTGTCAGCTAATAATCCCTAGAGTGGCCATCATGAAGTATTCCAATAATTGGATTTTAATTTAAAAAATCACTTAGTCCTACAGTATTTTTGAAATCTAATTATGTCTTTAGGAAAATCACACAGGTTGTGGTATTTTCTGGACAACATCACTCTTTGCTCAGTACAGACACCTTCCATTACTTTATTTTTTTTCCTTCTTTTTTTTTTTTGTCGTTTCTTTTCTTATGGGTATTATTAAAACTCTTCTATTTCCTGTGTTGTCAAGATCTAATGGATGAAATAAATGTGAATGCAAATACAACTCTCTATTATACACATTATGTTAGAAAAGAAGCTCCCTATGCAAAGAAGATTAGAAAGCTTTTTTACTTATTGCATTCATGATTCATGAGATTTTTTTTTCCCTTGGATTTAAAGGCATTATTAATGAGCCAGTCCTGTAGATAAACTTGGCTGTAAATTTTATTCATATAGGCAATAATTTATGTCTCACCTTATCTCAAGTATTTTGGAAAAAATCCTGAGTACGTGTGCGCACACAGAGTGTCACCTGGAATAAGTCCAGTGAAGCCTGTAGGCTTGCTCACATTTATATCACAGAAGCATCGAGTGATCCAGGCATTACTGTTAGTACATTACCTTTTAGTCATCTTTGATACTGAATGCCACAGCTCACTCCACCGTTGTGTGATTCCTCATGACATAATGACAGGAGAAATAATTAAAAACATCATGAATTCAAGACCCTTCCCTTGTAGTACCTGGAGTATTCCTGTATTTTTCCATATGGAATACAGAGTAACACCACTTCAAGGTATGTCTTTGACTGTAAGTAGGCAGAAATCAATGCAATAAAAATAAGAGTCTCACAGATATTTTTATATTTAGATATATGAATAGTACATACAGTCATATTCTGACCTTGAAAGAATGGAAATAAGATGTGACAAGGGATTCTGTTTGTAGTATTTATACTAAGAGTAAAAATACTCTGATTGTACACGAAGATTTCCTTGAAACAAAACTAAATCTATTTAATATGTGAAAAGGGGAAGGAATAAAAAGAAAAGGTCTGATGAATTAGCGGTTGGCAATATGAAGAACATTTCAGTAAGATTATTTACATGAATGATATGAGGCATCTGGCCTGTACTGTATAGTACAAATATAGAAAAGCTGTGGAGGCCATAATCTGTCACTGTAGTGCATATGCAACTCCACTTGAATTCAATAGTACTTCAACATGCATATTGATGAGATGATATTTGCTCATAGCACAGGCAGATTTTTTTGTTTGAAGACAGCCATTGTTAACAATTTAATATATCCTTTAAAGAGACGGGACAAAACTTCTATTGACTTCACCAAAATTCCTGACCCAGGCATTGATTGTAGCAATGAAACACAGAGAAAAAAAAAAAAAGTCTAGTACAGAGCAGACTGAAAAATGGTGGTTAAGCTGCATTGGCTTTTCACTTCCTAAGTCTTGCTTCAGCCCTTAGTACCCTGGCCCACCTTTGGTTTCTCTTATTTATTTATTTTTTTTTTTTACTTTTTTTTTTTTTTTCATCTCCCAAGCAGTATTTCCAAAATAGACGCGTATGCTCTATGGATTGTATTGCAGAGGATTCAGATCTATTTGTCAGTTTTACTTCATACATAACTGCCCACGTGCAGGGAGGTTAGTTACATTGCACAGTAAATTTAGCTCACTTATTTGATATTTATCATTAGAGCACTGTATCTTCTTCTAGTGCCTCAAGCAATTAAACCACGTGCCCATCTTCTTTTGGAACCCCTAGCAATTATTAATCACTTGCCATTGTCTTTGGATTTTCTGCCTGTGACCCTTTTAGTTCTGCAAGCCAGGAAGCTTTCTTCGCAATAACAGGGAAGCTACCTAAAGGTCAGAATATATTTCAAAGCTTTAAAAATAGCCCAATTGCATTTTAAAGTCTAATTGGACTTTTCAAAAGTCCATTAGTAAGCCCAGAATTTGTGATTCTTTAAAGCCCCACCAGCTCACACTACCTTGCTGGGGACCTTGTTGCTAAGATTACATACAGTATCCAAATGGTTGAAATTAAAATTAACTTTAAAAAATCTAATATTTCACTTAAGCTGCTCTGCTAATATTACAGAATCAGATAAAAGTCAAATGACTATGCTGAAAAATCCTAAATGTCAGATAAGTAGTGCATTTCCTTTGAAAATGTTCACAGCTGGAATACGTTGTAGCCTGCTTTTTTATATTTTATTTTATATATTTTTTTTCTTTGGTAAAAAAGATCAATCCAGGCTTCCATATGATCCTTTCTCCTGTCTTCTGGAGACACAATAGAGAGAAGCAGTCCAAATGGAGCATCAGTTTTCTCAGTGCCTTTGGCTGAGGAGGTCAGCCAAAGTATGAAGAAGTTTTCACTAAAGCCTTGGATCAGCCCCCACACAATTGAAAATAGGTTCCTCCCCCTTAAGACCTTTACCTCAAGAGCCTTCTGATGCCTCAGGTAGGTAGCATGCAGACCAGACTGTTCATAGATCTCGCTGAATTCACAGGAGGAGGAGATTTCAGTGGGCTGAAGTCAAGAGTGACCATTCTCGTGATGCCAATGGAGTCCAACATTCCTCTGCAGTTCTCCCCTAAATGAGACACAAGGATCTGGGTCAGAAAGACAGGGAAGATGTTTGGTTTGCCCAGCTGGAGGAGGAATTCTTCTCCAAGGACTACTTCCTTGTCACCTCCACTATGAAGACATTAACGATCAAACCTTGCTGAGGCCGAATCAAGTTATACAGGCCCTAGAGTGGATTGTTCCTTCTCGAACAAGCATTGGCCTCCTCAGGAATGTGACCTATGGAAATCAGTCAGACATTGCATTTGCTCTTCCTGCTCCATATCAACCCTGCAATCTCCTATCTGAGGTAAGAGCAACCATGCTGGGTCTAAATATGTATCTCAGTGGCTTCTTGCAAAGATCCATAGCCTAGGTCATCAGTAGGCTCCACGCAGCTTGTGGCAAGTTTGTTCTGTGCTAAGAAAGTAACATTTATCTTTCTATCTATAGATTGATTAATAAATGCAGACAAAGCCCCTCACTTATGGGGAATAAGAGTGGAAAAGACAGGAAGGAGGCAGCTGGCAGGAGGGATAAGTCAGCTGTGATTTTTGATTTGTTACCCGTTGGAAACAAGAAGTCCCTAGGCAGCTTCAGCCTGCATGGTATTGCAGAGGCTGTCTGGAGGGGCAGGATGACAGTATGATTCCTCGCAGGCTGCATGCTCCTGTTCAAAGCCGTGACGTGAGCGTCCCACATGTCTAACAGAGGGATGGTGCTGGGGACATATGGAGGTGTCCATCTTCCAGGTGTTTGGAGCAGCGATGGCCATGGGGGAAGCTATGGTGCCGCCCTTCCAAGGAATATTCATTTCCTTCCTCCTCCTTTTCCTTCTCCCCTCTTATTACAGCATCCCAGACTCAGACCCCCGACTTAATACAGTATTTTACAGATTGGTATTGAAGCCTCAGATTGCAAATGTTAATTACAAGGACATGCTCTGAGAGCAGCAAGGATTTGGCAGGACAAGTGAAGTCCTTCCTCTCTCTCTCTCTCTTTCTCTCTCTCTCTCTCTCTCTCTCGTTTCCTGCTCTGTACAGCACTCTGGCTTGCTTCTTGGCTCCCCTTTGGGAGGTGATAAATCTGAGCTTTGCTGTCGAGGCCGGGGATCTGGTAAGGCAACCCTGTGCTGTTGGTATCCTCCCCTTCACCCTGTCCCAATGTCACAGTGGTAACGGTACGGTTTGGGGAGGATGGAAGAGGGCAGGAGAAGAAACCCCAGGACTTGTAAAGAAGAAGGCAAACAAGGTCGATGAGACCTTTCTCTTTGCATGACAGCTGGCGGGATTAGGCACGGCACGGGGCAGGGCCAAGCTTCCCCAGCCTCCCTCCGCGGGGCCGTCCAGCTACAGGTTCCTGCCGGCGGGGAGAAGCATCCCTCCATCCCTCCTTCCCTCCCTGCCATCCCGCAGCTCGGCTCCGCAGCCCCGGCCGGCTCTGCTCCGGGCTGGCGGTGCACGGGACGCCTCCCCCGAGGGAGGCGGAAAAACTGAAATGAAAGAGAGAGGGGGAAAAAAGCGAGGCTCCGGCCGGCTCCTTCCCGGCGCTGGGCAGGGCGAGCAGCCCGGCGGGGCAGGCAGGGCGGGCGGCGCGGGGCGGCTCTCGCCGCTCGGGGAGGGCTCTGATTCATCACCCCGCTCGGAGGAGAGGATGGGACGCCGTTGAAGTCCCCTTTCTCCCTCCTCCCTTCCCCTCTCCGCCAGGCAAGCCCCCCCCTCTCCTCCCCCCTCCGCCGCTCTTTCTCTCTCCCCAAGCAGTGAGGCTCGGACGGCGCTCGGCTCCGGCGCTTTATTCCGAGATGCTCGGCCAAGGTCTTTGCAGATAGATTTTATCTGAAGTTAAAGAGCAGGCGCTCGCCGCTCCCTCGCCGATAAGGCATTTTTAATAGAGACAAATCGCCCTGGACGCCCCGGAGCGCCGCTGCCGCCGCTCCTGCCCGCGCCCCCCGCCGAAGGCTAGCGGGCAGCCCGGGCAGCTCCCTCCTCCCGTAAGTGTCCTGCTCGGCTGTGTGCGGAGAAGGGGAGGCGAGGGGGGGACGGACAGCCTGCCAGCCGCCCCGCCACCGCCGGATGCCCAGCGGCCGCGGGACGGCCCGGCGCGGAGCGCGGCCAGGAGATGCGCAGGGGCGGCGGGCTGCGCCGCGCCGCTCGGCCCCTCTAGGCTCGCCCATGGAGCGCCCCGCGGAGCCCCGGCCGCCGTCGGACCCCCCACGCCGTACGTATCCCCGCCGCGGCCCCCCCGCGGCGCCGGGGCTGTCCGCGGGGCGCGGGGGCGGAGAGGGCCGGGGCCGGGGGTCGGGGGTCGGAGCCCGTCGGGGCGCCCCGCGGCGCGGCCCCGGCCCGGGGCGAGCATTTTGGGTGCTTTAGGAGCGGCGGAGAGGAGGGAGGTGGGCTTGCGGGGGGTGCGGGGGGGCGAGGAGCCTGCCCGGGGGTCCCGGCTTGAAGCCGCCGGAGCCCCGGCGCCGCACCCCCGACCCCTCTCCTCCGCGCTCCGGCGCTGCGGGGCTCCGCGGCGGGCGGCTGCCGCCCGGTGCCCGGCGAGGGCGCGCAGGGAGGCGGGCGGGAGGGCGGTGGGGCTGGCGGTGGCACCCCCGGGCCGTCCCAGCCCACCCCCGGGGCTCCCCAGCCCGGCAAAAGGAGCGAGAGCCCGGTAGCGCTGCCCACAGGGCGCTCCGCAGCCAGCCTGGATCGCGCGACCACTTTACTCTGCCGCCGGATTAACTCGATTTTAATCGTTTTTTGTTCCCCCCCACCCCCATCCACACACCCCATCTCCTCCTTCTCTCCCGCCCCCCCTTTCCTACGCACCTCTCTTCCCCCCTTGTCTCAAGCCTAACCTTGTCTTGTGGTCATGGGGTCTATAATTTCATTTTTGTCTAGGCTGGTGAGAGCTCCGCTCGTTCTGTAAAGTGGATGTCAGGTGGATCTATGTTCTGGAAGGAACAAAGAGGCAGCGAAGGCAGCGCGGGGGAAGTTTGAGCGGCGAGGATGCAGGCTGTCTACTGGTACGCGGTCCTTCTGCTGCAGCCCACCCTCTACTTGGTGAGTGCCCCCCGGTGCCGGGGGGAGCGCGGCGGGGAAGGGGGCAGCAGCCCGGCGGAGAACGAGCAAACTCACGGCAACTGCCGCCGCCTTCCGGGCAGCCCGGGGCCGGTAAGAGGGTACAGGGGGGGCAACCCCGCAACTTCTGCTCCCCTCGGGGACAGCGGGCTCGGGGGGCTCCCCGGTGCCACCTCCTGGACCGGGCCCCCCGGTGCCAGTGCGGGCACGGCAACGCCTCCGGGGGGGCTCCCTGGCAGGCTCCGGAGCGGAGGCAACTTCTTACGCCTGCCCTCGGCCGGGGGTGGCAGCCCCCCGAGAGCCCCCCAGCAGCCCTCCAGCACCGTGCCCATCCTGGATGCGAAGCCCGGGCGCGCAGCGCGCAGCGAGGAGCGGAGCTGCGTGGGTTTTCCGTGTGCGGTCCCGTTGGTTCTGTGGCGAATCTCCCCTGAGATTAGCCGGGGGAACGCGAGCAAACAGCGGCGCTATCTCCTTTCGCTCCCACTTTCTCCCCCCTTAAAAACCTCCAGGAGCAACCCCCGGCGGGCTGCCCCTTCCCAGCCCTGCCTGATGCGCCATTCATCAGCCGAGCGCTCTGCGGAGCATCCTCCCCGCGGCGGAGGGCAAGGAAGGAGCCTTTTTTCCAGGAGCCACAAGCACCCCGCCACCCGCTCCGGGGATGCTCCGGCTGCGGCTGCGGGGCTGGCGGGGGCGGGGGGCGGCGCTGCCCGCTCCGCTCCTCTCCGCGACCCCCTGCGCTGCCGCGGCCGGGCCGCCTGGGGGCGCTGCGGGCCGCCGATCCCGGCCGGGGGTGGGGGGGACCGACGGGGGGCTGGGGAGGGGGGGGCAGACCCGGCCGCCTGCGCGCTCCTCCCGCGGCCGCGCAGAGCCCAGCGCAGGGGGTCGCGGCCGGCCCGAACCCTCCCTCGGTATCCCCCCCCTCCCTCCCCCCCCCAAATTCCCTTCCCTTCCAGCCCCGACGGTTTTACAGGCGGGGGTGGGGGCATGGGGGGAGAAAAGTGCGCGGCGAATAATCTATCAAAAAGCCGGAGCGAGATCGATACATCGTGTTAAATTTTAAATGTGTTTGCTGGCAGTTAAACTGCTCCCGACTCATTACAACAACAGTGCTGGATTTATTCTAGTGCGCCGCAGTCTGAACAACAAGCGCATTAATTCTCCTTTAATTGTAAACTGGGAGCATTTGAAAACCATTCAGTGTGCAAATTATGCTGATTCAATTACCGTTTAGTTACAGACTTCATTACCTGAATGCTTTTTTTTTTTTTTTTTTTTGTGTGTGTGTGTGTGTGTTCCGAGTGTTTGGCGTTAGAGAAAAGGAGACGATTTTTTTTTTTTCAGTTTCCCTCGAAACAATGCGAATATGGTTAAAAAAAAAAAAAAAAAGGAATAAAAGGCAGGCTAGGGGGAGGGGATGTGCTCTTCGGCTCGGCTGCGTCTTCTGCCAAAACGCTCGAGGGGGATCCAAAGGATTTCCCTGCCCAGCCCAAGACTTCCTAAGTCGCTGCTCGCACGTTTACGCCAGCCTCCCTCTCCCCATGCTCTGCATTTAGGGAGTGAATCCGAAAGTTTGCGCGACGATAAACTGCTTATCAGCCTGGGAGCACGAAGTTTTGTTAGGCTTTAGGCAGCGAGGTGCAGCCCCCGGTGCCGCTCCGCCTGAGCATCACTCGGGCAGCGCCAAGCAGGAGTTGGATTTTCTGTACCCAGCCTGTTAGGAAGGGGAAATGAAATGACAACACCAACAGCTTCCCACTGAGTTTGTTAAAGGATCCTCCTTGAGGGAGGTTGATAACACAGAGGGAAAACATGTTTCCCCTCCGCCTTAGCCAGGCGCTGTGCAGAGAAAGTGAACAGCCGCAGCCAGGCTGGGCTGCCTTCAAGTTCCTCATTCGCCGGCTTCTGATTCCTCTCCACCCAGCAAACCGCTGCTCTTTTTTTTTTTTTTTTTTTTTTTCCTTCCACCATTAAACCTTTTCCTAATGAAATCTTGGAGGAAAAAAAAAAAAAGTGCTTCTGCTTTTCTCCCCCTTTTTAATAGAGCCATATGCCAGTCAGCCTTATTGCCTGAAATTTATAGAGGTCATGGCCGATCCAAACGAGTGAGAGTTTTGCTGGGGTAGAGCTGGCTCGCCCTATTATGTTTATTGATAAGAACATTAGCTAGACATCCAAGACATGCGTGTTCTCCTTGTTTTGAGCTGTGCAGCGTATTGCAAATGCTGTATTTGACTTACACTCGAAGTGCGTTTCTTTTGGCCTAAACGAATAACTTTGTATTTATTTGGTAGAATTAGGAGCCAACCTTTACAGGTATTTTGTTTCTTCAGATTTAAAGAGCAACAGAAATTGTTCAAAATGCCATGCTCGGTCGTATTTACCTCGAACCTCCCCTTCTTTTCTTTCAGGAACATCTTAGTCTTATTCTAACGAATAATGTTTTCTTAACTAACAGCGCTGTGTCAAGCTCAAAATTGTCATTAGGAAAGCGCGTAGATATTAAGAAAGAAAAAGCCACACAGAGATTGTAGACTTTGTATTTTATTTTTAAGGTTTCAGTTCTGTCTGTTTATAAGGACACCGGGGTTTTACACCATTCCCTTAATTGAAACCTTCCCGTTTAATTCCTGCCTAGTTGCCGGTGAATCTCCAGCCCGACACCACAGGACAATAAAACGCCAGGCACTTTCTTTTCATTTCTTTCTTCATTATTACTATTATTATTTTTTTTCCCGGGTAGAAGCAACATGCTGCAGAAGCGCCTGCGAATCGCACGACAAAGCTGCTGGCAAAAGCGGCACGGACCCTGACTACTTATTTCTCGGGGAGCCAGCTCAAGATCGGGCAAAAGGCCGGGGCAGATAAGATAAGGGCAGGCAGACAAGGGGACCCGCTGGGCGGGCGGCGGGCTGGTGGCCGCAGCCCTGGCCCCGTTCTGCCCCCGGCAAGCCCCCGCCGGGCGGCAGCAGGATTTGTCCCCGGCGTGCCCGCGGGCTCTGCCCCCGCCTGCTCCGGGGGGAACTTCCCGCATGGTGCAAGCAAGGTGTAACTTGTTTTGCGGGGCTCACCCTGCTTTAAAGGGGCTAGAGCTCACCGTCTGGGTGAACCTAAAACCAACCCGAGTTTTGCGCTGCGTGCTGCTAGGGCAAACATCCCCCTCCCCGGCTTGCCGTGCTCTTCCAGCAGAGTTTCTTCACCGGCGGGTTTGGAAATTAGGCTGTACACCAGCATTGACTGGCAGAGATTTTTTCCTCCGTGCAGCGTTTAAGCGGAGCAGGAGCAAATCGCGGGGGATTTCTCCCCCCACCCCGACAAGGGCTGCGAGGTAGTTCCGCGGGGGCGCAGCTCTGCGAGCGCTTTGTCAGCCAACTGCGGGACACTCCGGCACCTTGGCTTACAGGACAATGGCAAAGGGTCTTGGAAACAGCCTGCTGACCTTCTCCCCGAGCCGGGCTGGGGTTTTAAGGTCTGCTCCTCGCCGTTTGGAGGCCTCCTGACAGCCGAGCGAAGCGCTCCCGCAGAAATGTCCTGAATGATAGTGGTTTAAAATCGCGTGCATCAGCGGTGGCACACCTGATGCGGTGTTTGCTGAGGGGGCAAACAGGGGGTTAGTGGCTCCAGAGTTTGTGTACATTTAATTTCGCTCCGTGTTGCACTGTTTGCGGCCATTTCACCCCGGTTAATGAAAGCTATGGAGAACGTGAAGAGCTATCACGTGCCGGCGAAGATAAGTTGATTTTTTTTTTTTCCTTTTTAAAGATAGTTGCTGGTTGTGTCCTACTTTGATGTGGGAGGAAAGAAACCTCTATAGGCAGCGAAGATAAAAGAAAATAAAAAACAAAAGAGAGGGAAAGCATTGTCCTGTCATAATCACCACCCACAGTGTTTTCTCAGAGGTATTTGGTGCTGAAAGCATTCGTGTTTTTTTTTTTTTTTTTTTTTTTTTTTTTAATCCAGATAAGCAATTTCTTGCATTTATTTATTTATTTATTTATTTTTAATTTTCACGTCCAAGGCGGGGAGAGGGGGAGAGCGCTTGGCAGAGAGGGAGAGAAGTGGCAGGGCTTTTTCTGCTAGAGACTTTACGCAGTCTTGAGATGATCTGCTCCCCCTCTGTAAAGGAGTTTGAGACCCTTTCGCGGTGGTGTAGAGGAAATTGTTACCCTTTCGGAAGATGAAGCACAGGATTAATAAAGGGACTCGAATCACTTGGAACTGGTGAAAAAAACTTATCTGTGCTCTATTTTTCTGTTAAGCGGAAGATAGCTCATTCTTTTGCGGGCTTTCTTCCTTTGTAACTATCAAGGACCTTGCTAGGAGTTTCTGAAGGGGGTTTCCCGCATTGATACATATATATATTTTCTGGTGCTTAGTACGTACTATTTTCACTTCTTAAATCTCTGAAGAAAGCCGCTTGGAATAGATTTCACTTTTTAGGGAGGCACCTAAGCACAGTCCAATATCCCTTTCCCTGCCACAAATTCCATGTCGGTACCTAGAGGTATCCATTTTAAGCTCTTTAATATTTCTCTGCATCCGTAAACCGCCATTTTAATTAACAAAAAGCCAATTTCCCAGTCGTCTTGGAAAGTGCGATGAAGCAGGTTAAGAAACCAATTGCTCGGAATAGCCAGCACTTGGAGAAAATGAATGTGTGAGCCATCCTTCCCTCCTTAGCATTGGCTTCTGTTCCCCGATAGGGCTTGGTGAAGTTATGCTGTGATTTATCAGATAGTTTAACTCCCAACTCGCTCTTCTTGTAAGTCAGCATTAAACCACCTCCTGGGTGCTTTGTAAATACAGCTTTAGCATTTTTTCATGCAGCAGATTGACATGTTGACGATTCTGCTTTAAGGAATGTGACAATAAAGTGGAAAACCAAAGGCTGGCAAGCACTTCATCAAGGATAAAAAGGTTCTGCTGTAAGGATGTCACTCAATTTATTGTGAAAGTCGAATGAATTACGTTTAATGAAAGTGCTCCCCAGATGAATATTACCAGCAATTTCCTGAGTTGGCTCTGTCAGATTGATATGAGGAAATGCCAACCCATATCAAAAAAGATCTCCAATCTCAATTACTATGCAAGCTTTCGAAGAGCTCTTTTTTATTGATATGATATATATTGGCGGGTTCTCAATGCAGTGGAAACTGCTCTCTGTTCAACAGGACAGCACTTTAACTAGTTTATTGTTTAACCCCACGTTTTTCTGGCTGTTGTTTAAACCTCTAAGGGTGCCCTTCCTTTGGAGGGGAAACGGCCTCTCATCCTCTCTGCCTTTCTGTGACCTAAAGAGGCCGAAGTTGTGTGTCTGGCAGAGAGCAGGGGCGATGCTCATTTCAGGAAGTTTGTTCAGCCTGGATGGACAAAGCCGAAGGTCAAGGGAAATAACTCGGCTGAGACAATGGTGTTGGGTCCCCTCATTTTCAGTGTATTTCCAGGCAATAATCCAGAGCACGGCAATATTTGTTATGACTAGATATCCCAATATTCCCGCCCTTTCTTCCTCATTCCTCTAGGGCTTCTTTGGGCTAATTAGAAATTCACTAAGCCCGCAAAGAGAGAGAGAGAGACTCTTATGTCGCCTCATCTACATAAGAATTGATTTTTGTGAGAGGCTTTTCTCTTCTATTTTAACTACTATGACACTGGTCGCTGCTCTGTAATACAGTTTCTTTTCCCAGAATCCGTCTTGCTGGGCTTGTTTGTGATTAAAGGAGGAATTCAGTCAGCTTTCTGCTACCACTTCCCACCTCTCTTTCGATTTTTTAATTGAAGTGGAGAGAGAGAAAGGGACGGTTTTGAAGGACGATCGGGAGGTGCTCGGTACTCTGCAGGAGGCTGAGGACAAGAGCACTTTTGCACGTGGAGCTGCGCTGCCTGCACACAACATGAAAGAGGAAGCAGAAAGAGCTTGTGCTCATCCCGGTCGGGTTAGTGCGTGTTCCCATTTCTCTGTTCGTTCCTGGATCCGCGTCCAAAACTTTCTTCAGAGCACGAGTAGCCCACGTGGTTGTTAGTATTTCTTTTTCTTCTCCCTTCTGTCGGAATATTTTTTGAGCCGGGGAAAGCTAGCGCAAGACCCGCGAGGAGAGCAGACCAGTGCTTACAGACGGACTGGGGCAAGGCTGACACTGCGGTGCTCCGCTCCGCGACTGCCTCGCCTCGCCCAGCCGCCCCCCGGCCCCGATCACCGGCCCGGCCCGGCCGTGCAGCGCCTCGGAGAGCTCCGGGGCGGCGGCGCCAGCACCACGGACAGCGCCCGGAGCCGCCCCTCCACATGCTCTGCCCGGCCGGGCCCTCGGTGACGGCTCTACACGGACCAAACTCCACTTCCACCGATCAAACTCCTCTTTCACCGACCAAACTCCTCTTTTTCACGGACACCTTGTCCCGGACTAGTCAATATTTCGGGTCAGTACCGAGTGAGTTCTTACCCAAAACTTGCTCCGGACTTGGGGTTTGGCTGCCTTCATTGGCTTTCCTGGAGGAAGAAGTAGATGGGCTGCCAAGCAGATTGATATATTAGCTGTTGCTGTGGTGTGGCTTTCTTTTAGTGGTGAAGCAGCCTCTTAGCTTTCTGTGGATATACTGGCCAGAGGGGCAATACATGAGTGGGGAGGGAAGCAGGCATGGGGTCTTGGATTTAATTATCTAAGGTCCCCAGCAGGATGCCTCTGGGGATCAGGAAGGTTGCTCTGGCATGTTTGGGTTTGTCTTGTACCATCCGAAGGCCACTGTATCCTCTCCTTTCTGGGAGAGATCAGGAACATCTGAGAGCATCAGAGTCAAAATGGACTGTGGGATGCAACTAACACTGAGGCATGAGAGCAAGGAATGATTGATTAATAAATTAATAGTGACAGTTCCCATCTCCTGTGTTATAGTGGGAGAGAGTCATATGTAGTCAAATGTTGATGTCGTTCTGAGGGTGGTGGTGCTCTGGGACACCTGTGAGGGCAGACAGATCTGGCTCACTCCACTTGCTTGTGGCCTCACAGACAGAGCTTAGGGTATCTCCCAGCTCCCTCCTTGCTTTCAAGAGGAGATAATCCTCAAGTAAGATCCTCCACCCCTGTAAATCCCCACTTGCTGTTGACAGAGCTATCCTCTAGAGGTCTGCTGCCTGAAAAGCACTTGTCGGTGAAACACCAACCATTGACACGGAAGGTATAAGTGGATGAGTGATGGAGAGCCCTTCAATAACGGAATGTGATGGGAATTGACTGGGCTGAGAGAAAAAACAACCTACAATCTCCACCAACCCTGCAGACAAAACCATAGGCCATTTATTCCTGATCCATATTTTCTCATGAATATCAGTAGTGATTGTGGTGCTTTTGCTAGATGTGAACATTTTCCAGTCCCTTTTGATTACGACATGTCCCCATGCATGGTGCCTGGAAACTGCATTGTCTGCTTCAGAGATATTGCTTTTATCTTCCAAATGCCATCCTCATTAATGTCAGCGTCTTGCAGTCCAGCTAGTGACAAATGTCTCAGTGACGTTCATCTGCTTTTCACACTGCATTCATCTCTCTAGGTGGCCCGTCTCTTTCTCTCCAAGGGGTAGTTTAGTAGTATTTTCTTTCTTGCCCCTTTGTCTGCTGTAAAATGATTTGTCTGCTGGTTGGTCTCTGTCCTGTCTGTTCACGTGTTGGTTTTGCCAGTGTCCTCTAGGGTATCACTTCTTCTGTTAGCTGTTTTGTCACTTAGACGACAGGTTGACCAGTGCATGGGAAGATTACCTGCTCTTTCCACATCTTCGGATGGCTTAAAGGGGAGAAATATAAGGCTTTTTTTTTCTGGGTGACTACCAAATGATAACAATACCAGTGCCCTATTTTTCTTAAATCTCACAGACTCATTTATTGCAAACATATCTAAGGAATGAAGAGCCTGGCTGTTTCTTTTTACATGCATCCCAGTTGTTTGTCTTTGTGTGCTTATTTGATCAGTCTGCTTTTTGCTGTGCTTTTGAGAAACTTATAAGTAAAATATAATATACTTTTTCTTTGTACATTTCCTTAAATTTTGATTGCTGGGACAAGATCTATAGGATCATCAGACTTCTTTTAGCAGCAGAGCTGACAGCCAAAATAATATTAGCAAAGAAGTGATCTAGTAGCCTCCATTCTTGGAACCACCTGTAATTAAAATCTGATATTCATATGTATATATAATTTATGTAATTTATTTAGGAAGAGAAATAAACAGATACTTAAAATCTAAGCAATTTAGCCTCTTTGGTTGAATACCAGAAGATGTTACTTGCCTTCCTAGTTAAAACGCCTGATGCTTTGATCCAGAAATCACTGAACACAGTGGTGATTTCTGACAATTCCAGTAGTTTTAGATCTGGCCCCATGAGTATAGGGATTCTCCCACCCACTGCATACCTATGTCAGAAATAACATAAATAACATTAGAAATATTTAGTGACTGTCATGTCTTATGGGAACTCACCTCCCCACAACACAAGCCTCATATTACATGGGAAATAATTTTCTGCTGTAACAGTATTTTCTGTATTTATCTTAGAGATGCATGGATGAGCCACAGGATAAAAATAAAGGAGGGGGGTGGAGGAGGGAACAAACAAAAACAAAGCAACACACTAGCAACATGCTGAGAACACTTGAACACTTGAGAAACAAAGGCTACTATAGAGCTGATTGTATGGCTTTATCCTTCAGTATTATACAGGATAACATTCCTATGTAAATCAATGGTTTACTAGTGTGAGGACTACGGATTCTGTACTGTACTTTCTATGACTGAGGATTGCTTGTCATTATTTAGATGTCTCTTCAAATTTAAAGTGTCATTGGCAGCTCTTCAAAAATTCTAACTAATGGAATTTCTGTTATGGATAGTTCAGACCACCTGTACCAGAGTATTTATCAGAACACTCATTTTTATAAGCCATTCTTGATTGAACTTTTGAAAAATAATTCTTCTTGCTAAGCTGTTTAGTCAAGAAATGTTATTGTAGGCCTTCAGGTATATAAAACTACTTATGAAAAAGCAGTCCATTAATTTTATATATTTACAATCTCATCCATAGCATTTGAGACCTTTCAAAAGAAGTCATGGACTTAAAACAAGAAGAATATTAAAGCCATGCCCTCACAGTTGTTGCACAGTCAATTGCAATATTGTAAAATATTGGTCTGTTTAAAATCAGGATGTTACTCTGCAATTCAACTCTAATTTAGAGTAACTTCTGTTGGCACTTACTGCAGCTACTCTGTATTGCATACACAGTGTTTTCTTAATATTTGCATTGGGAATGCTTTTGGACATTGAGAATATATATTTCTTTAAAGTAATACTGCTAGGTAAAACAGCAATAATATTGTAGCTTTATGGATGACGATTGCTCAGTGCACAGATCTTTAAAGAGTGGGGAAATAAGCAGGAGTACAAATATAGAAATGTGACATAAAAATGTGCATAATCAATAGTACATCAAAACCTTCAGTATTAAAAAAGACGAGTTCTGTTCTGCTGCCTGAATTTGTGATACATATTACCTTTACAAGATCCACACTTTTATTTTCCTACTTATTTCTTTTCTCTGCTGCCACAAATAATCCCATTTTCTTCATTGGCTTGCTTGTAGGAGTTGGTAGAGTGGTACAATCTGCAAATAGAAATGCAAGCGTAACACTACCTACCAATATCTGAATTATAAAAATCTGGGATTTTGCACAAATCTGGGGTTCCTTGCACAAAGAATAACCTTATGAAGCCACTTCACTGTGTGATTATTTGGAGTGAGTAAGGAACAACATTATCTAGCCTTTGATAAAAAAGTGCTGTGTATGAATCACCTATTGTATTTTCAGCTTCTTTGTAGTGAATCAAATGGTGGTATCCTTCTCTTGCTGTGTACCTGGTTCCTCTGTGAGCAGCTCTGCTGCCTCAACTAACACTAGTCACTGGAATAACATGCTGTTCTACAGAATTGTAAAGGTATCAGAATGTAGCTTGTGCCTGTATCTTTAATGCACATAATATTTGCTAGCTAGGAGCAGTGTGTGAGTCTTGGAAAAGTTATTGGGTGGGTTAACAGATTGTAATGATATGGTTCAGTCTTTCTGTGAATATGGAAACGTGTGACTAAGTAGATTAGAGGAGGTACGACTGCTTCTCTTATTCTGCCCAATTTATGGAATGTTCTGAAATTGTGGGGTCACACCAGACACTGTAGGGTAGATGCCAGTGGTTTGTGACTATGTTTTAGAAGCAAAACACATGCTTAACTGAAAACAGGAGAATCGCTCACACATGTTTCAGTGTTTTAATGAATGGGGAACATAAGAAAGTGAATGCAGTATGGATTTTGCATTTCTGCTTTTAGGTTATAAAATTTTCTTTTGCCATGATAGAAAAGATCATGAATCAATGTCTTTGTGAATCTTACAGAGTAATAATTTTGCTGAGAACTTGCTGAATTTATGTTTAGGCTACTAAGGATCTATAACAGAACTGTGCTTACAAACAAGCATTATGCTACCTTATCCTAAACATATCCTCTTTATTATATTTTCACAATAATTATTGGATAATAAGTAATTTGATAATAACAGTTATCCGATTGTTATTGAACAATATATTTTTTCTGATTAATTCTGAAATTTGAAACCATGAGCTGTGACTGATTCTGACTGTTAATTCAACTTCTGTATAAGTAGTCTGCAAAACATCGTTATCTTTGAAATGAAACCCAAAGTAGGCTTTTCAAATACATTCTTTATTTATACATATATATTTTGATGAATGTATTTTTGGAGTGTTCAAACACCAACACTTACTGTTTTCTAAAATTACAAAGGTATGCAAATGGTGACTATCTGAGGAAGCCATGTGTGACCTGTATGGAGTATTCTATCTGTGATCTAGATTTGAAGTCTAACTGCTATTGATGTATATATATTTTTTGCAGACCACTGCAGATTTTTTCCTTTCAGAAAAATATATGTACTTTAATGATGACCATGTAAGGCAATAATAATAATAATAATAAAATATATAAAAATTACTTTATATTTATTTATTTATTTTCCACAAAAATATTGCATGTTCATTGCTCACACCATTCAGACTCATGAGAACTTAGCCATTGACTTCTATGGTCATAAAATGATATTAGCTTGATTTCCATTTTTATATAGTGCTTGGGAACAATATTTCATTACATTTTATCTTGCTTTGTTTTATGTGCAGTGGCTATTCATAGCTAGCACAGAAGAAAGAAATGAACATTTCTAATAGATGTAGAAGAGCATGTATGTATAGCTAAGCATGTAAGTATTTCTGATGTGAGATATAAGTATTTCATTAGTGGTATTCATTGTCTTTGGTATAAGCAAGTTTCCTGTGAAGTCAAAAAGAGCTGAGTGGGTTCTATATTCTTTCATTTCTAACAATGTTTCTGCCACTGTGGTGTGCTTTAGTAAATTTACCAAGAAGAATGAGGTCCTGTCTTTGGTCTGCCATGAGACCCCTCCTTTAAATCCAGGTTCTCGTCAGAATGGCTCAGTAGATACAGTACCCCTTTACCTAGAATAATGACTATGTGATTTGTATGTAAACCTTTATGTTTTGTTTTAGCCAAGTGGCACAATATTAGTGATCTATGTCTGGAAAAAAAAGGGGGGGGGGGAGGAAAAGTAAAAATCTGTACTGTCAGCTGTTATGGGTGGATGATTTGCTTTAGCTCAACAGGTGGAGCTGTGACTTCGCTAGCCTGTTGATTCAGGCTAAAATTCATCTAGCTGGACATGTTCCTGGCTCATTTTTGCTCATATATTTTTATGTCCCCTAAATTTACACCTGCATTTCAATTGTTCTTGAAAGGTTTTAAACTTCCTAGGCTTTAAAACACTTCAGATAATATCAAGCGTATGTACTCATGTATTTGTCAGGAAAAGTTTTTTGTTGGTGGAAATGTGATGGTCCTAAGGGTGCACTATGAAAATTTAGTTTTGACTCCAACTCTGTACACTGCTGGGGATGTTAGACTGCGACAGTACAGCCACATAGAGCTCTTAGAGTATTGAATGATTGATTTAAGGTTAATCCATGAATTCTAGGAATTTTTAGGAATTTCAGTAAATACAGCTGTGCTCTGCCTTTTTGTTTGCATCTCAAAAGACTTTACAAATATTTTAAATATTTATCTCTTCTGCCTGTTTAGAAAAGGCTCGTTACTGTGGATTTGTGCTAATAAATTATTAAGTAAAATAACAAACTCATTGCTTGTACATCTCATAATACTGGTTTCATAGAGATCTGCTTGCATAATCTATGGACTATGGTCCATGCTGTCCTTTTTTTAATGTTTTAACTGTAGCTAGCCATGTGGTGGTTGAAGTAAGGCATGAAAGATCCTTCTGTGTTGGAAAACATCTCAGAGAAAAACAAGAGAATAGCTTGACATTTGGAGGGATAATAGCACGAGTATTCAGCTATAGAAGTTCTTGATCTTCAGAACTGTTTAATTCTCCTATATTTTCATTCTCTACATTTTTTTTCAATGTATATCTGTGTAAATATATATATATTGTTTCCAATGAATGATTGTATAAGGATTGCTTCTGCATGGACTCATGCATCTCTTGGTAGGTCAGAGTTTCAAACATAATGCTAGATGTTCAGCAGTTGTATCAGAATTGTTCCTGATACTGCACTTACAGTGGCAAAGTCAAGTAGGGAACAAAGACAATGCTTTCTGAAGACTTCAAGTCATGCCATATCCTGTTTAAAATAATAAGAAAAAAATCATTTTGATTAGATGAAATAAACAGCTCCCAAACAAACTCCTGCATAAAATATGCTGAAAACATTCACTGAATACTCATGAATAAAAAAAGCAGAAATCAAAATGGGAGAGGTTATTTTATGAACAGAAATGTAGGGTCAATTAATCAAATAAATTGTGTGCTATTAATGTGGCTAGCTACAGTCAGATTCCAATAAATATGTCCAGTGGGAATGGAAAATTTTCCCAAGTGAAATTACATTGATAAATTTATTCTAATTTCCAATGTCTTTTGAATCTATATTTAGGAAACAAAAGCTGTCATAAAGACAGCCTAGCAGAAAACAACCTCAACTATCTTTTTAATTGAGATATCTCTCTTTGACAATAGAAATCATTTAGGGGTTATTTAAAGATGTCAAATGTATCACTACTTAAAAGTCCTAGTAGGAATGCCAACAAAAAAGTGACTTCCAGCAGTTAAACTCGAGGTTATGCTTTTTTTTCCCCCTGTTTTTGTGACAAGTAAACATGATATGGGAACTACTATTTCTGAAAAACATCACATGGTAAACCTCACATGGTTTGATCGGTTTAAGGAATTAAAAAAATACTTAAGGAATGTTTATGATGGCAACGTCTTTTTTTTTTTTCTTTTTCTTTTTTTTTTTTTTTGCTAGGGGGTTTGTTTGGAACTGTAGGGAATGTGTGTCATTAGCTCTCATAAAGAGGAGCAGGGGGTTCATCTTCAATGAAAGCCTGCTGCTTCTAAAATATGAATCAGTCAACAGAGTTGCATAGAAATGAGTACAGTAATCAAATGACAATCCTAGCTCAAATTCTTGCTGAGAATTCAAAATAAAATATTAGAGAAATCAACAGAAATGAAAGAAAGAGTCTTTCTGTCCCAATTGTTGATCTTTTACAGGTTTGGCTCCTTCAATGCCTATTTCTGTCTGTCAATTTCCTATAAAACTTGGTCTCTGTTGTATTCTTGGCTATTTAAGAATTGTTCACACAACCTCTAGAATCAATAGTGACCGAGTCAGTGTTACACACAAACCTAAGACAGACTTCAGTCACAGGCTTTGGTCAAGGCTGAATTCTTCATCTAGTTTTTGTTTTTGCTCATGCAGCATTACTGCCATTGAGCACGGTAATGAAACAATGTAAATGTTTGATTAAACTGTCCAATGAAATTACTGTGCAGAAAGCTTCTCTTACCTGCATTTTTTTTTCATTATTGTTTTCTATCAGAGCTTCTACATTTAATTCATTAACTACTTCATATCAACGATGCACTCAACCTTTGTTTTTTCTTGGCACAGTGATTTCAGTTCATGACACTCTGAATATCACCTCTGGACACTCTCCTACGTGCATATCCTCAATGTACTGTACCTTCTCTGTAGCTGATATGTCAGGCCATGGCTATCTTTGATCATTCTGAGTTAAACTGTCAGCTTCAGTCACACGTCCAAGTATCCCATTAGTCAGCTGTAAGAAGCTAACAACATGCAGCTAAACTCAGCTCCCAGGTAAATGACTGCATCTTGCATTCAGCTTATGGCAGAATTAGTATCAGCTGGGATAGTTAAGACTTCTGTGTTATTTTTGAGCTTAAATGCACATGTAGCCAAATGTGCTGTAACTTCTTTAGTAATCCTGCTTTTGACTCATATAAGCACACGAAAGCAAAAAATAGTGTTGTACTGGCTATTGAGGTGGGTCTGTAACATGCCTTAGGAAAGGCATGGGAGGGTTATGGAATGCTTCCAGTCTCAATTTCCTTTGTTCTAATCCCCTATTTTCCTCATAAGCCTGCTAACTGAAGCTTCCACTATGGGTTTGGGAGACTCAATTTCATCCTCTGTTTTAGGAAGTGTAAATGTAACATATGTGTTTCTGAGGCAATATCTTTAACCACTGTCTAGTACAATAATATGTCAGATTTTCTTGTTTTCATTTATTCACTTTTTTTTCTGCTTCGTCAAATACACTCAGGGACTCCATTCAGGAAACAGGATCTGCTTGTAGGTGGGTTCTGAAACACTGGTGGTATTAAGTCTTTGTTTCTTGCCCTTTGCCCTTATGCATATGAGTTCATTCATACTAGAATCACTTCAGATCTTCAGAGCCCAGTGCTAGAAAACAGATTTATTTTGTTGTGAAAGAAGTGGTTGAACTAGAAAGTTGAAATTACATTGTCTTGCCTACTCTATTCATGGGCATATTAGTACCAGTAAAATAAGGTGGCTAACTCTAGGAGCAGTGTGTGCCTAGGAAATATCAGAAAGTGTTAATTCCTCACCTTCCTCTGGTGGTTCAGCTTGGCCTACATTGTAGCTTCTGTAAATCATGCTTTCAGAAAACATTGTTCAGTGTTATGTGAGTACCTAATTCCAGGTTAGGGACATGTTAGAGTTCCTGAGACAGAGAAATGTGAGCACTTCATTGTGGTGATTATAGGCACCTTCTGGATCTAACTTGAAGATTCTGTGAAAACTGCTAATACTAAGCTTCAGCAGTCATGTACTTTCCTGTTTTTTATCTGTTTGACTTCTTTTATCTTCATAACTACATCTAAGTCCAACTTTTGTTCTTAAACTTTAACAAACCTCTGTAAGTCTGTCATGGCACAGCTAATGACTCCCAGAAAGCTGTTAAATGACTTCAAGATCTCAGGCACATGTTTTTTGTTCTTTTTTTTTTTTTTTTTTTCCCTAAAAGCAATACTCAAGGTCAGTTGTTGGTGTATATTGTTAACTTGAAACAAGCTAACAATTTGTCAGGTACTTCCATCCCTCTCTCCCTGCCCTTTTAAAACAAACAAGCAAACAAAAAACAACTTATAATTGGCTTTGTTTAATGATTTGTAGCAAAACTATGTCTATTACTTCCCATAAAAGTCTATCTTCTATGTACTACATGTTCCTTCTGTCTAGCCTCCTCCTCAGTGCCTCACTGGCAGGAACCCTCAGTAAAAGGACTTGGGAACAAGGCTCCAGCATCTCATTTCACTGGCACAGGGTACCAGGAATGAGGATTGCAGGGACGTTGTTGCTCTGTGTATCTAATTCTGTGGGCTTGAGAAAAAGCACTATTTTGTGGAGCTGGAACATGTATAGGCTATCCTACACAAATAGCTCTGAGCGTGGAGGCATGTAAAGAATACTAGTGATTTTAGCTCTAAAATCTGTGAAGGCTCTGAAAAATAATAGTTTGGACTTGAGATTTTTTAAAAATAAAAACAAAACCACCAACAACAAACAGACTTTGAATGGGCATTTCAGGAACTGTAAAAATTATATGCCTGACAAAAAGGCCATGCACTACCACATGTCAAAAATTTTCCATGCTTTAAAAAGGCATCATTAGGACTTCTAAAAGAAGAACTGTTTTGTCAAAGCAAGGTATATTTTTCCTGTAATCTTGTTCTCTAAACCATTTTTGTAAAACTTTCCACAAAGACTTAACAAATATTGAGGCAGATACCTTGCAGTGAAAATTTTACTTCAAGTGGTTAAAGTTCAGCAAACTTATAAGCAATTGAAAAAAAAGTCTTATTATGGGAAGTTTCAGGTAAACTTAATCATAACCATTGCCACCAGAAACACCTATAATTTATAGACACATGTACCCTCCTAGACACTCTGTGTGAAAGTATTCTCTAAAATGGTTCTATCCTATAAATACCTTTTGCTTTAAAAAAAAAAACCACAAACAAAACAACAACAACAACAAAAAACCACACACAATATTTTACCTTGGAGAAACTTGAAGTGTTAAATAGAATGGTTGGAAAAATCCAGTTATTATTTATGATTTTTTTATAACAGTGCTGACTGTATAGTGGTTACAGACCAGACTTTTAGTAATATCTTTTTGTCATGAAGTGCTTAGAAAGAGCAAAGGTAATGCTGGGTATGGAATGGAATGGATTTTTTTTTTTTTAATTAAAAGTGGTGGCTAGACACATTTGGTAAACACAGAATGAAAAAAGCTGTTCTTTAAATACTTAAATATGCAGATTGTATCAAATTATATATAGCTTTCATTATTTTCTGAATGTACTGTTCTAGAAGTACAGACATCATAGTGCTGTTGGTTCAGAAGACTATGATTAATTTCTTTTAGAATAAGGTGTTTTCACCCTGCCACCAATGGGTAGACCTTTTTAATCTGTACAACTGAAACATGTAGCTTATTATAGCAGCTCCAAACATAATTAGTGATCAGTCTGCAGAAGCAGTTAAAGGACAAAAGAAGCAGTCTCTTATTTCTTATTTCTCTATTTTAAAATACGGAGTTAACAAAGAGTTTTTTTCTCAAATGATAAATGAAAATAGATCACCAGTGCTACCAGTTTGGAGTGAAATATACTGGTAGCACAACTGAGAAAGTCTTGCTTCATTTTAGGCTATATGTGACCTTGGGAGAGCTTAGTTATTCCTTGGGACAAAAAAATTTAATGTTTCATTTTGTAGCAGTACCATCTTTCACCTTTATGTGGATTTAAAAATGTAAATAAAATTGCTTTCTGTCAGTGGCATATGTGAAGGTCACAGTCATATTCACCACAAGAATTCAAACTGCCATTTGACCCATCATTGGTTCAGTAGATAACAATGTGTTCTATTCACTTCCAGTAATCTAATTTTGTAAGCATTTTATAGCTCAATATTTTATGCCTAGTTGCTAAAAAGTAAGAAGTAAACCTTTAAGCACTTTGTGGCAGATTTATTTACAGAATAACTATGTATCAAACACAGAAGTTTTTTAGAATGCCAGAACATCTTGTATTACAGTCTTAATTGCAAAGTGGAGAGACGGAATACTAGAAAACAGGAGTAATGACTAGCAAAAGAGTTCAAGGGTTCTCTCTTGGCTTTAATTTTAACTTTTATGTGCTTATCTCACACATTTTTTTCACAGATCACCCTTGTAACAGATATGGCATAAGTAAGAAAACATGCAAGAGCCACTGTGCCTGCTGCTGGGGTAGGGAATGGATAAAAACAGTTTGAATTTAAATGATACAGTGCTTTTTTTTTTTTTTTTTTTTTTTTTTTTTTTTTTTTTATCATAAAACCTGGGAATATGTGTGAGGTTTGTTTACCACAAATCAGACTACCCAGGTGCCTGCAGATTTCTCTCTGGGTATCTGGAATGTTTGTTGGCCAGAGCTTCAACAGGCATTAAGTCCGTATGTTTCCCTTGATCTGGCCATATGTGACTGTCCATACCTTCTGCTGTTGTTTCCTCTATTGGCTAGCAGATCTGAAAGCAGTTCTGAAAGCAAAGTTGTCATGCTTTAAGATGGAAACAAACCATTAAATGTGAAATGCTAATATGAACTTTCCTACACACAACTGATTCTACACTTGCTCAGTGTATGGAGAATAGATGTTCCTTCCATTGGAGTATGAACAATATTCTGACGCTTTTTGCTGCTGCATTATTTACAACTTCATTAGACACATTTGATATTAGCCATAGGTAGAATCAAGACACCAGATTATATGAACTGTTTTGGCTTTTTTTTTTTTTGTTTTGTTTTTTGTTTGTTTCTGTAATAAATGGAACACATTGAATACACATTACCATGAAATTACTTCCACCTAGTTGAAAGTAGCAGGTGATGTCTGACTACTATTAGATATTACAGATGTTTTACTATGGTGGAATTATGATCAAAACCACTTCCAACACTCATGCTTGGATACGTATGGGTCTATAAGAAGATCTGACTTCTAGTATTAAGTGAGGATATTAAGAAGTAAATGAAAATATTTTTGTAAAAATATTCTTAGGTTTTCTGTGGCAGCATTTAATATAATTTCTAATACTACAAACAGAAGGAGTTGTCACTATGCCTGGTAGTGGGGAACTCAGCATCTCATAAACTAGAAGAGATTTCTGTAAAGGGTTACTGTAGAGAACATGGTTATTACTCTTGCTTGGAGCACAACTGCATAGCCATATGTAGACAACTATATGCTTGGTTAGCATATCTTTTGAGGTGGTGGGACATGAAGCATCCCTAATTCTGAGCATATGTAGTTGAATTAGGAATGTCAGTATTTGAGCTAAGAAGTCTTGTCTCCTAAATGGACAATTAGTATGATTTTAGCTGTGCAAAAATGTAAATGGTTCTAGCTTGGAGTGTGCTTATGTGCAGGCAGACATAAATTGCATTTCACCACACAGTTTTCTACTCAAAGTCAGAATAAATGAACAAGATGAATATTGTATCTGAGACACAGGAGCAGAAGGTCCATCTTCATGAAATTTCTCTTGTCAACCACTTTTGCTGATCCTTGCTTACAGAAGTATTTCTAGGTTCAATAAGAGATATGAGGGCAATGTTTATTTGTAGATTTCACGGTAAGTCTCAGCTTGAAGGAAAATATGAAGCAAACCTATGAGTCTAAAAGAAACAGTTAATGTGTTTATTAAGCAAGAGGAAATATATATATATATATATATATATTTTTTTTTTTTTCCAGAATATATACATTTAAAATGAGTCTCCTGTTAAGGTCAATGAAATCTGAGAATATGTGCTGACTATAACCAAGATTACTACATGGTTAGGAGAAGTAAAGATTCTTTTTATTTATTTATATATTTGTCTCTTTGTCAGCCCTTCTGAAAAAAGTACAAGAAGAGCCTCAAGGGTTATAAACTGTATTCCCAATATATTATGAAATGGCAAAAAAGAAAAAGTGAATAGAAAAGAATAGTAGTTGTCTATGCTATTCATAGTCTGATCTAAAGCTCATCACTTGAAATAAGTGGGCATTTTCCCTGTTGCCATCAGACAAGTTTAGGAAAGTCTTTCATTCAAAGATTTCGGAGCTTTTTAAAAAATAAAAACAAAATGACCAGCAGCACCAAAACAAACAAGCAAAACCCCACAGTAAAACCCATAAATCCGGATATTAGGTAGTAAAAGGTGCTACCTGTTTTGGGTACCTCTGATTTTAGTCATTGAACTCCAAACACTTGCATTGCTTGTCTGACTTACTACAAGAGAATTGGTGGCAAAATTGGAGATAGAGAGAAGTTCTCTGCAAATCAGACTTTAACCACAGCACTCAACATAAGCAGTAATGTTGGATGCTGAGTGGGACTTCACACTATAGCAACAATATCTCTGTGTGAGGCAGTTGTCCTATCTGTAACAGAACAAGGACATTCATATGTAAGTAGGAATATTCCACCTATTGAGAACAATTAATGGTATGATAGCTCAACACATTTAGTCTTTAATTGAAGTTGTAGACCTCATGAAAGAATAAAACAGTGAGACAGAAATAGCGGAAAGATATATTGATTTGTCAGTAATTGATTTTTTTAAACATGAATCCTGCTCTCATTATGCCATTTCAGATTGATGTTTTGGGATATTACGTGTTTTTGCAACTAACTCATCTGTAATAAAAGCCCCAGAGCACAGAAATATGACTCAAAAGGATTTAAAAGCACCAGAACTGAATTCCTCATGATGCCTTAGAAAGCTATTCACAGATCATCATCGTTGATAGAAACCTAGCCAAAGAATGGCAAACAGTTCATTTTCTTACTATTGGCAGAGCTGTGCAGTGGGCCTTTAGATGTCAAAAAATGTAGCAACCTGGTCTAGTGAGAGGCCCATGGCAGGGGGGTTGGAATTTCCAACCCAAGCCATTCTACGATCCTTTGATTTTTGCTGTGTCTGACCTCGCCTGAATAGCTGAGCTTTCTGCAAGTCTTTACATATTATATACTTGATCCATAGTTTTGAAGGTAATAGTAGAAAAACAAAAGGCAATTTACATGTGTCTGTTGTATCATTGCAAATAAATCCAGGCTGAGGTTTTGTGTTAAATTGTTTACTACAGTGATGAAGAGGGATTACTTGATGCCATTTGTTTCCTGAAATGGAAGCCTTGTTAGTGCCAGCCCAGTGAAATGCCAAAGCATATGCTTAATTTTAAATATGCAACACAGATTGCAGTCGCTCTTCACATGTTTAAATATTTGTTTCCATTCTCTTCTGGGTTGTGACCCACGTCTTGCAGGAGTATCACTGAGTAGAAACAGAATCACAACTTCTATTGGAAAATCATTGGAAAAGACCTCCAAGATTGTCAAGTCCAACCGTTAACCTAGCACCGCCAAGTCTATCACTAAACCATGTCCCTAAGAACCACATCTACACGGCTTTTGAATACGTCCAGTGACAGTGATACAACCACTTCCCTGGGCAATCTCTTACAATGCTTCCCACCCCTTTCAGTGAAGAAATTTTTCCTAATATTCAGCCTAAATTTTCCCTGGCACAACTTGATACCATTTCCTCCTGTCATATAACTTCTTGCTTGGGAGAAGAGATTGACTCCCATCATCCTACAACCACCCTTGAGGTAGTTGTAGAGAGTGATAAGGTCTCCCTTGAGCCTCCTTTTCTCTAGATGAAACCCTATTTCCTTAACTGTAAACACAAACTTAAGGAAAATTCTTGTATATTAGTCTTAAACCAAATTTCAAATTTATATCTCAAACATTTGCTAATACACTTATTAATATAATACTCTCATTTTTCTCTTCTGTAACTTGAAATATAAACACCTGAACAGTACCAAAAGTCACATGACAAGCTAGTGCTCAAACTGAGTACAGCTTGAGGCAATAGCCTGAGGATTTGAACTAGAAAATAGAACTAACAAAGGTAATTGTTTATTATTTTATATTGCTTTACATCTTTGTTACTTAGCTTACTGATGTGAATTTGATTGAGGGATAATGATAATTTTGTATGGTTCAAAAGATGAGGGTCTTTGCTCTCTAGCAAGACACACGGAGGATTTAGGTGCTATCCAAAGCAAGGCTTATGTAGGATAAGAGAATGGTTAGGCATTAGTTTTCTAACTGGTTTTAACTTACAGTGGTTACTGAGAAACAATTCAGCCCTTAGGCACTTAGGAGAAAATACTTTTCTGGTATCAGTAAAACCAACTGTAATATAGTTTTAATGCTAAGACTATGACAAATTTTAAACTACTGAAATAGCAGTGAAAATGGTGGAATGACCTTGTCCTATTTTAATGATGGTAAGAGGTCAATTTCACTTGTTGTTTGGTCACAGTTCTGTTTGGCTATTTTTTTTTTCAATGTAAACTCTGTTGTGTTTTACAAAATGACCCTGCTTAGTGCTGGGGAGCACTGTTTGTCCACTGCTTGTTACAAGATTATGAGGACAGACCTTGGTTACATCTCACTGAGTCCCATCTGAGACTCTATCTGCTGCAGCTAGAGCATATCTCATTCCCACAGTAGCACAAGATGTGTCTGGGGTTCTCAGATGAGAAAGAAAACATATTTCTGCCTTGCATGGGTTTGTGTATGATGCTGGCTAAGTATTGAGGAAGATACAGTCTGTGTTTTTCTACTTTTCATACCCTTGGAGGATATCAGACAATTACACTGGTTCTTGGTGGTCAGCATGAAACAAGTGAGTATGTATGCCATTGCTTTGTCTTTCCATGGTTACCATATCGGTCTGTGGCTGCTTCTGCTTGGTCTTGCCTTTGCTTACCTGTCGTGTCAACCACTAGGAACAGTCCTAGCTTTAGTTGTGCATGTACTGGTGTTGTCTATTGCCAGTCTGCACCCATGCTTGGGTAAAGCAAAATCAGTCACTAGCTTGGCTGCCTGTCCCTGCTGTGAAGACCACCCAGCTCTCTCCACATGGCTTCTCTCCTTTCTTCCCAGGGCTCTGAGGACTTCATCTGCTAAAAGGATCTCTCCTGCTAAAAGGATTTGACGCAGCTCTGTGTGACCTGAAAGGAACTGTCTCCTTCCCGGCCTATCTGTTGGTTAGCTGTTAACCCTAGCTAACTTTGGTTATAAGCACTCATCAGTTATACAGAGTGTTTTGGCTTGGTACAGTAAAGAACACTTTTGTAGGGAGTGAATACATTCCAAGTGCATGTATTTGAAAAAAATCCCTTATTAGTTTATCCACTTTGGCATAAAGTCATTCAGGGGACAAAATGTGAGTGGCGCACCTGAAAAGACACATCTACTTGACTAAGTAGCAATGTTTTCCCTTGCTATACAGAAAGCTCACTGACAGTTTGGCTGCCACATCACTCCTTCTGTCATTACTCTGGTCTGTTACTCTTGAACATTTTCTGAATTAGTATTCGGGGCTATGCATCCAGCAATCACAGAATCACAGAATCACATAACTGTAGGGGTTGGAAGGGACCTTGAAAGATCATTGGGTTCAACCCCCCTGCCAAAGCAGGTTCCTCAGAGCAGGCTGCCCATGCAGGTGTCCAGACAGGCCTTGAATATCTCCAGAGAAGGAGACTCCACAACCTCCCTAGACAGCCTGTTCCAATGCTCTGTCACCCTCACCATGAAGAAGTTCTTTCACATGTCAGTGTGGAACTTCCTGTGCTCTAACTTGCAGCCATTGCCCTTTGTCCTATTCCCACAAACCACTGAGAAGAGGTTGGCTACATCCTTCCGTCCACCACCCCTCAGATATTTATATACATTGAGGAGATCCCCTCTCAGTCTTCTCTTCTCCAGGCTGAACAGACCCAGGTCTCTCAGCCTTTCTTCATAGGGAAGATGCTCCAGGCCCCGTATCATCTTTGTGGCCCTCCACTGGACTCTTTCCAGGAGATCCCTATCTTTCTTGTACTGGGGAGCCCAGAACTGGACACAGTACTCCAGGTGAGGCCTGACCAGGACAGAGTAGAGGGGGAGGATCACCTTCCTTGACCTGCTGGCCACGCTCCTTTTAATGCATGCCAGGATCCCATTAGCGCTTTTGGCCACAAGGGCACAGTGCTGGCTCATGGTCAACCTGTCATCCACCAGGACCCCCAGGTCCTTCTCAGAGCTCCTCTCCAGAAGGTTGTCCCCTAGCCTGTACTGATACTTCGGGTTGTTCCTTCCCAGGTGCAGAACTCTACACTTGCTTTTATTAAATCTCATTTGGTTTCTTCCTGCCTATCTCTCCAGCCGGTCCAGGTCTTGCTGAATGGCAGCACAGCCTTCTGGCATGTCAGCCACTCCTCCCAGCTTTATGTCATTGGCATACTTGCTGAGGGCAGACACTGTTCCCTCATCAAGGTCGTTGATGAAGATGTTGAACAAAACTGGACCCAGCACCGACCCCTGGGAAACACTGCTAGTCACAGGCCTCCAGCCAGACTCTGCTCCACCAATCACCACCCTCTGAGCTCAGCCAGTCAGCCAGTTCTCAACCCACCTTGCCTTCCAGTCATCTATCCCACACTTTCTCAGCTTTGCTAGTAGGATGTCATGGGAGACAGTATCGAAAGCCTTGCTAAAGTCAAAGTAGATGACATCCACCACTCTCCCCCCATCTACCCAGCTGGTGATGCCATCATAGAAGGCAATGAGGTTGGTCAAGCATGACTTCCCCTTGGTGAATCCATGCTGACTACTCCTCATAACCTTCTTCTCTTCCAATTGCTTGGAGACGGCATCCAGAACAAGCTGCTCCAATACTTTTCCAGGGACAGAGGTGAGATTGACTGGCCTGTAGTTTCCCAGATCCTTCTTCCTGCCCTTCTTGAAGACTGGAGTGACATTGGCTGTCCTCCAGTCTTCAGGCACCTCACCCATTTTCCAGGACCTTTCAAAGATGATAGAGAGTGGTTTGGCGATCACATCTGCTAACTCCCTTAGCACACGCGGATGCATCCCATCGGGACACATGGATTTGTGTGCGTTGAGCCCACTCAGATGCTCCCGAACCACTCTCACATCCACCGGGGGGAGCCCTCCATTTCCCAGACCTTTTGTCCTATTACCAGGGGCGAGGAGTCCCAGGGGAGTGTTCTTGAAGCAAAGACTGAAGCAAAGAAAGCATTCAGTATCTCTGCCTTCTCAGCATCTCCTGTGACCAGGACACCCCCCTCATTCAGCAAGGGTTCTGAATTATCCCTAGTCTTCCTCTTGCTGTTTACATACTTGAAAAAACCCTTCTTATTATCCTTTATCTCTTTTGCAAGCCTCATCTCTAGGTGGGTTTTAGCCTTCCTTATCATGTCCCTGCAGGCCCTGACAACACATTTATGCTCCTCCCAAGCGGACAGGCCCTTTTTCCACATTTCATAGACCTTTCTCTTCCTTTTGATCTTATTGATGAACTCTTTGCTCATCCACACGCGTTTCCTGTCCCCCTTCCCCGATTTCCTACTCTTCAGGATGCACTGATCCTGAGAATGGAAGAAGTGCTGCTTAAATACAGCCCAGCTCTCACAAGCACCCTTGTCTTCTAGCAACCTATCCCATGAGATACTCCCAAGCAGGTCCCGGAAGAGGTCGAAGTTGGCTCTTCGGAAGTCCAGGGTAGCAATCCTGCTTTTAGCCTTACTTCCTTTGCCTAGTTCCATCTGGAACTCCACCATTTCATAATCGCTGCATCCCAAGGTGCCCCCAACCTTCACATCCCTAACAAGGCCATCTCTGTTGGTAAGAATGAGGTCCAGAAGCACCCCCTGCCTCATCGGCTCCTCCACCACCTGTGTCAGAAAATTGTCCTCAACACATTGTAGGAACCATTTGGACTGCTCGTGCCTGGCTGAGTTGCTTACCCAGCAGATGTATGGGTAATTGAAGTCCCCCATGAGGACCAGCACTTGTGATCATGAGGCTACTAGCAGCTGCTCGTAGAAGGCCTCACTGACTTCCTCCTCCTGATCTGGAGACCTGTAGTAGACCCCCACCACTATGTCTCCCATACCAGGCCACCTCTTAATTCTTACCCACAAGCTCTCCACTTGTCCTTCACCCTCCCCCAGCTGGAGCTGGGTACACTCTAATTGCTCCCTCACATAAGGGGCAACCCCACCCCCTCGCTTCCCCAGCCTGTCTTTCCTAAAGAGGACATAGCCCTCAATGACAGCGTTCCAGTCATGTGAGCTGTTCCACCACATCTCAGTGATTGCAACGAGATCATGGCACCGCGACCTAACACAGATCTTGAGCTCATCCTGTTTATTTCCCATGCTCTGTGCATTGGTGTACAGGCACTTTAGGGAAGCAACAGGTACAGTTAGCCTGGGGGGATGCAAGAAGAAGATACTGGATGGGGGATCGGGAACACTACCTTCTCTGAGGAGCCCTCAGACAATCCTATGGGATAGCTCAGAAATTTTTCCTTGTCTTCAGCAGTGACAGTAGTGACGCCTTTCCCCCTCTTCTCTGTTACCTTTAGCTACCCCGCCCTTCCCCCATCAAACCTAGTTTAAAGCCCTGGTAATCAGCCCAGAGAGCTTGCTCCCCAACACACTTTCACCCCGCTTGCTCAGTTGGTGTCTGTTCGTAGCTCACATACCCGGCCTCTCAAAGGATGGCTCAAGATCAAAATACCCAAATCCCTGGTCTAGACACCACCCCCTCAGCCAGTCATTTTCCTGTCCTGTTCTGCTCTTTCTGTCTGCATCCCAGTCACCCAGTGGGAGGACAGAGGAGAACACTACCTGCAGCCCCAATCCCCTCAACAACCTCCTCAGGGATGCAAAATCCTTTTTAATATTCTTCATTTTTCTAATAGCGGCTTCCCGGGATCCAACCTGAATGACTATGAGAGGATAGTAGTCCTCCGGTTTAATGAGCCGTGGCAGAATTTTCCTAACGTCTCTGACATGTGCCCCAGGAAGACAGCACACTTCTCTGGCTAGGTTATTTGGGTGGCAGATAGGAGCCTCAGTGCCCCTCAGCAAGGAGTCCTCAATCACCAGGACTCTGCTCTTTTTCTGTGGCACAGGTTACAATGCGGTGCTCCATCCGGCCCTGATCCTTGTTTTGCACTTCTCCCAATCTTGACTCTCTTCTCGGGGTTGCTTCTTGGGTTCGGACTACTGCCTGGACCCTCAGCCTCTTCCGCAACCTCATCTATTTCCCAGGGACACCGTGGGGGAAGGTGGCACCGTGGGTGTCGGGGCAGATGTCTCTTTCTGCTCCGAGCTGAGACAAGGGTCCAGCCCCTTGTCTCTTGTGGACAGTCTAGCCCTCTGTTCTGCATGTGTTCAACAGGGCCAGCCTCTACCCCTTGTTGGGACATAGGAGAGGGCTGCCGAGCAACAGCAGGGGTGGGGAGACCCCTCCTATCTGTCACCCTCAGAGACTCCCTCAGGCTGCTGATTTCTCACAGCAGCCCAGCCATCTGCTAGAGGAGTCCCTGAAGCAGGGCACACCTGCACCCGTGACAGCGCTCTTTTCCCTCATGGCCCAGATGAGCCTCCAGATTCCGGAGTTCCCCGCAGTCACCTGTCTGGACTGCCACCTCCTCCCTCAGGGGATCCACCTGGGTGCCCATGGGAGCCCAGAGAGGCAGCATTTCCTCTGTTTGGGTTGCCGCCTTGGACTGACTGCTGCGATGGGTGCCCACCATGGTGAGGTCTAGGTTCTCCTCCTGGCCTGGGTTCCCCACTTGGCCTGCCCCACTTGAACTGCCTGTGCTAACTGCCAAGCCAGTCCTGTTAGCATGTCCTGTTTGCGGCGCTCCCTAGGGACTGCTTTTATAGCACCAGGAGTGGGTGGGCTGTTGTCACCTCTGGCTCCGTCCTCAGCACGTCAGCACCTGTGGTGGCACAAGCACAGCTCCTGCCTGCTCAGGGGTGGGAGGTGGGGGCCGGGGCCATGGCTCTGTTCCGCATTATTGGGGGGTTTGGGGTTGGCTTTGTTCATCTCCCTGCTAGGAGCCCTCGCTGCAGCCGGTCCCTACGAGGTTCCCGATCAAATGACAAATTCGATTAAAAATCCTAAAACGTCAAAAAGGTGTAATCTGTGAAAGGCTATCATGTTGGTGATTTTTTGGTTTGGCCTCATCACTCCCTTGTCCTAGGTTCTGCTCTATCACAGTCTCCCTGCTTGGTCTTTTTGGAAACCAATCTATTGCTACTCTATGTGGCAATCTACTTTGCTTTGGGATTAGATTGATCATCTCTTTCATTGTTGGGTGGAGGAAGAACCCTGCCCACAAATTAAGCCATCCAAATGAACCTGTCAAGTCAGATGACTGTCCTGGGAACACACGTGAGAAAAGGACCGCCTGTGAAGATGGCTCAAGTACAAGGGCCCGTCTTGAAATGGCTTTGGTGTTGAGTGTTGGAAGGACATTCTTGGCAAATGCAGAGGCCAGGAACAAAGACAGTATATCTTAACATGTTTTCATATGCGTTATTTATCTATTTATTTATTCAAAATCCAGATTACAGGGTAAGATTGCTTGGTCAGATGATAATAATTTTTAATTTAGACGCCTGCCTGGAAGGACAGACTAGCCATCTGTGAGTAGAGCTCTGTGCCTTTTAGGATGAAAATTAAGCACAAGGACCATATATATGCATGCATATGGATATGTATAAATATATGTATAAATATGTATAAATGACAACTAATTTTGCCTGCTTTTATAAAAGTCCAGGTCAGGAGAGGATTTTCTTAATATTGCCAGCCTTTGACAGAGATTTCAGGTTAGGACTCATACAGCTGAGGTGTCTACCCATGAAATTTCACATTTCAAAATATTACAGGGTGGGCTAAGGACAAAATCCTTTGCAATAAATGCCATCTTTGCCTTCTAGATGAGCCAAGAACACAGAAAAGCACTCAGGGTGCTCAGTCCTTGCAGCAGGGCTGTCAGAATACATTCTTTGTGAAGGGAATAAAGTGTGGAGTGAAGTGAACAAAAATCTTGTCTTGGAAAACAATAAAGCTTTTTAGAGGAGTAAAAATGGTGAGATGTTAACATGTGATTAATCTCCTCTCTATCTGACTTGGGAAAGGACCTTAGCCTTGCTAATGTCTGTTCTCCTACTCCATCTTTGAGGGTACCAAAGAAAGTTGTGTCCAATCTTTTCTTGTATGCTCTATCCTTGGTGGCCTCTGACTCTGGATCATATTAGTAGGAAAAAGGTATATCTCAATACATCCCAACATGAATTGAAAAATTATGTAAATAGATAATAATGTCTGCTGAAGTGCTCTGGCCTGGGTCCCTGGAAAGATAGGTGCCTGCTTGCTACTCTGCCCTCTTGCGCTACCAGCTACAAATACCTGATGGAAATCTGATAGCCATCTCCACTGGCTGGTCTCCTTTTCTTCTGACTCTGAGTACTAAGTTAGCAAGTGGTGAGATTCAGTCAGGGCCTATTACGTTGTGTGGTTGGTCCCACGATGAAGTTATCAAAAGCATGACAAGCAGGCTTGTAGGAAGACAGATGAGGGGCTGGCACCCATCAGCATATATGTAGTGTGAGCTCATACAAGGTAGACAGGAATGTGCATAGATGCCTATAGGGCTGTAATATGTGTTTCCCTCAGTAGGAGAAACTTAAAGGATTTATGCAGGCACATCTAAATTTAAAACAACACAAACAAACAAACACAGAAAACGGGCATCATGAGGTTCAAGGCCATGAGCTACTACTGACTTTAATGGATATTTCACCACATCTGGGGTGTAAATACTGAATTTGGTGGCAGTTACATAAAGATAATGCATTTGTATGTGATCCCATTGGCTAGAGGAGCTTAAAGCTCATTTAAAGCTCATCTCTTTATATTTCTTTTAACAGGACTTACATCAATGTTCTAACTTTTGTCTGTGATTTCTTTTCTTCTTCCCCCTCCCCCCTCCCCGAGGGATTTGGCCTTTATTTTATGGGAAGTCCTATTCTTTTAGACAATAAATGACAATTCTATTTTTAAAATAATCATCATTGCACAATAACCACAGCTTAAAGCAGAACTTGTTTCAAAATTCTACATTTTGAAAGGCTGAAAGACTCCATGTTACTCTTTTGAAAGTCAAAGAGAGATTGCCACTAAGCAATAAGCATGATAGAAAATGGATGTAACTGTAAATTATGCATCTATCTGATCTATTTTTCTCTGTTATTTAAAAAGTAAATGAACGGGGAAATCAGAAGTACAAAGAAGTTAACACAACAGTCTAGGGTGAAGCTTTATCTGCCTACCAGGCTGCCATGGCTCACAATAAAGTGAAGCTTCCTTTCTTATGCAAACAACTCTAACAATCTGAAAGCCTTTGTAGGCCAAGCTTTTACAAGGAAACAAGTATTGCCAGGCAAAAATCTTAATTTCAATCATACACAAGACCTACAGTGTTAACGTTCATAAGGAGTTTGTGTGAATAGGAATCAAGAGGAAATTACGTACTTGTCAACAGTTGCAATTTCCTCCTTCTGCTAAGAGGTCTGGGGGAGAAGACTTGGTAACTTTATTATCAAAATGACATATTTTTATTTTATTTATTTTGAAGGGTCTAGTGAAGTACATATGTTATACTCTGAGTGCACATCCTTTGTGAACATGGAACATAAAGTCTATTATACTTTTTAATATTACAGCATGTGCGGTATGCAACAGAAATAACATGCATCCTTGGCTTACTACATACAGCAGGACTGCTCAGCTGTTCCTGGTCCTGTGTAGGAGAATGAGGGACTGAAGTACAAGGTTCGTGAGGGGGACATTTGAAGGAAACCTATAACTATTCTTTATCATTATTCTACTGATAAATACTGGCCATGTCTACTGTACAGTATAAAACAGAGAGGGTTGCCCAGGATTCTCCCTATTCCCTGCATTGATCACTGAGACAGGTCAGTTGCTAGGCCAGATTTGTCTATAGTTGTCATTTCAGAAGTGTGCAACATACAGAGTAACTTATGATTTACAATAGCGCAAAGCAAAGGAGGTTTTGGCCCTTTATACTTATTTGGGATCCTATATTTTCAGGATTTTAGCACTGCTTTTTGCCAAAGCTGGTGAGTTTAGGGCACAAATGAGCCCATTCCTGATTCTGAGGTAGACGTAGCTGTTGGGTTTCTGTTCCTTGAGTCACCTGAGCTGAGACAATGGGTGTTGTTTTCCAGAAAGTGTATGTTCTGGCTTGAGGAGATGCCTGAGACACAAGTGGCTAGAAATTAGAAGGGTATTCTTGGGAAATGTCACTACAGATTTATCTTGTTCTTATACTCTTCCCTAGGTACCTTTCGTCAGCTGGAATTGAAATTAGACCTTTGGTCTCACCTATTTGCCTGTTCTTTTGTGCTTATGTAGGTGGTGGTGAATTTGCTTCATGTGATGTTAGTCTCCTGTGGTCAAGCAAGGAAAACTGTTTTCTGTACCACATTCTGAGACAGGGTATGGTCATTGAATTTGCTTCTTCTGATCTCTGCATCCATCCCTTGAAGCAGTAACAAGTATCTGAGTTGCTGCAAGTTAAGTATAATCAATGCTTTGCAAAAAACTCCCCTTTGTGCAGCTAGAATATGCTTATGCAGGTGGATAATTTAATGCAATTTGACTATATTTTCTAACTTAAAGGAAGCAGGTGTCTTATCTAAGAGACATCTGCCTCTACTCCTGAGATTAAATATTCTGGTTCAGTTGATTGAAAATAAAATTGGCAAGCTCTAAAAAAAAACAAACACCCAAAGCATTTTTCTGTGACAAATTCAAGCTTGAGATTGGCCATCTGAAAAATGAGAAGCTCATTGGGACTTAATTTTCATTTACCTTTTTCTTTGGCTGTTCAGTCAAGTTTCTTTTTCTTAAAAATGTATATTACTCTTTATTCAGTGGCTTGCAAATTAAAGTTAGGTACTTTATTTTTGTGCGGTTTCTACTTCTGATCTGATTTGTTTTTCACCTAGAAGATCTGCATGGTATTTACTACCTCTGTGGGTTTCTAAAATCACTGTGGGAATTCTGAAATACACAAAGTTTCATAAAAAAATCATAGGACAGTAACTGTATTTCAAAGCTTGAATGGAAGCTTCAGCTGACTTTTTCTATAAAGAAGTTCCAGTCCTCATACTCATTGCTCTTTCCCTGTTTTCATGTTCAAAGAGTGGCATATCATAGGGGAAATTCAATGGAACAGGAAAATATATTATTTCAAAAAATAATTCTAACGTGTTTTACATTAAGTACATTATAGATTTATTTGAAATGTATCTTTAATTACATTTAAATAGGTGCATCTGGTTTTCTACCACTTAACACTAATTTTGACTTATCCCTTTGGCCAGAACAATGATTAGAAAAACAACAGTGTGTTACACTTTGCATGAGCACAAATGACTATCTGAAGTACAAAATGATAAATGAAGGTCAGTGCTTCTCTAGCAAATAAAAGACTAAGGAACAGCTGCTCACTATGACTGAGCCTGAAATGAGATTCCTCAGTTTGTTTAAACAACTCAAGTTTTCAAAGGTGGGAATATGGTGTCTCCCATTTTCTACAATAGATACTCATGGGTGTTTGGTGCTTTTGAAATGAACATCATTTACCTAAGTACCTTTTCAAATCTAGGACTATCTAGGAAAATCTATACTCTATTTTGGTACTTTAGTAGTCCTTGAAGATAAAAGATATCCCTAGAGACTTTTTATTTATTTATTTTTATTTATTTTTTTTTTATTAAAAAACAAGCTTGCTTTTTCATAGTATGGAATTCAAGCTGCTTCTGTATATTGTCATTTTTGAACACAAGAGGAACAGATGAAAAATAACCAGTTTTCAGGACTGATCATGTCATGTGGACATGGCATACCTACGTGGAATATCTATTTGTATTTCTATGCATTCAAAGATCTTTACCGGGAAAGATGTTGAAAATAAAGACAAGGAACATGTCCACTGTAAAAGTTAAGATAATAAAATCTTTGGAGACTGTTTCTGCAGTATTCAAAGTTTATGAATATCATTTGCAGCTAATTGATCCATTTTTGCCTCCTTCACTTCAGCTTATTAAATGGAACTTTAAAAGCACAAACAGTATAGCTGTAAAGTACTTAGGACTCAATCTCAGGACATGCTAAATGCTCAGAGTATTCATAAGAACAAGAGTATAGAGGTTAAAACAGAACTGCATTTAGGAGTGTGGGAAATTAATGCAGTAAACTTGCTGTAGGCTGAAGAATTTCTGCATTTAAAATGTTGTTTCTCAATAAATGTTGCTCCCTTTTCCTTGTCCCAGGTGAAGTAACTGAAGTGGAAAAGATCTCTCCCCATACTGTATATCTGCATGTAAACTAAATGATATGAAAAAAATATTGATTTTGATCACATGTACAAATTCTATTTTCACAAATTAAAGTAAAAACACTTCATGAAAATTATTGAAGATGTGACAAACCTATTTATACACCATTAATTTAACTATCTTGGGATGAATCACAGTTCTTAAGTAATAAAACACAGAATTAACTAAACTGTTCAATAGTGTAAGTATGTCTTTATCATCAGTGACAATAAATCACAGTCCTGATATTTTCATCGGGTTTTGGAAACATAGCTGTGAATTTTGGGGCCAAACCTGAACGTTTCTTTTTTTGCTCATGTTGAGAAGACTGGTGCTGTTTGAAGCAGTGGGAAGGTACAGAGAGAAAGAAGGTAATTTGGGGTGATCAGTGGGATTGTTAATTGTAAGGAAGAGCTCTGAGAGGGAAGAGCAAATGATTTGTACTTTAAACTGTGGAACACAATGGTACATTCACCTACAATGAATTTAGCAGACTGTGTTGAAAGGTGTATTATGTTGAGCACTGCATCATGAACCTTCCTCTTGTATATCTTTGTGCTGACTTGATTGCTGAGTGAATTGATACAAGGATGTGTCAAGGAGGATTAGAAGGCATATGCAGATAAGGACAACATTATTTGCTTATCAAGGGCAAATAGTCGGAAGCTTCTGAATCTTTATACATAGTATTGGTGTATGTCCCAATTTCCTACTCATCTAGGCTTCATCACATCTGTGGAACCTGAGTAACTCTCCAGCTTCTGGATTAGTGTGCATGACTTGGTCTTTTCCTGATTTGTCTTGCAGTAGTTTTACTCTTTCTCTTCCTCCCTGTTCCAGTGCTTTAATTTACTGAAGGGAAAGGGCCCATGAACTTTGGGGGAAATTTAATCAGCTTTGTATAGGTTCCCAGCTGGTGGTAAACAGGAACTATAGACTACATCTTGGAGGCCATTCTTTACACATTCTATGTATCTTGCTTAAGTTGAGTGGTGGCTCTGGAATCGACAACACAACTGAAGAGAAAAGGGAAGTCTTTTATTTTTTATATTATTTTATTTTTTTAAATATATATATATATTAAATACTTTTATTCTCCTTTAGATCTTAGAGGTTGCATGCTGCCTTGACTTCTTGTCATCTCCCAAGTCCATCTTGTCCATCTCCCAAGGTCCCCATAAGGTATTGTTTACTTAAAGGCCAGGATAAAAGATCATCTTTAAACCCATTCATTTCCTTCATTCAGGCTATAAGGAGAGACTTGATGTTTTCCACCTTCATGTCTAGAAAAAGGGGAACCCCCTTTTCAGTAGCTGCTGCAGGAGTAGAGTGCTGTCTTTAGGCATGCTTTGCACTGTTGGTGGGGCAAATGCCATTCAAGTACAACTAAGGATCAGGGCCATATGCTAACAGTCACACGCAATTATTTTTCAGAACTATACCCGCAGAAGTGAGTCCTTTGATAATATCCCAAAGGCAAGAGCAAGAGGTTCTCTCTGGTCATATTAATGTCATGCTGGTTTTCATTTATTTTTCAACCAAGATTTTTCCTTGCTGTGGTGAAAATCCTCATAAATAAATCATGACACATTAAATGACTCAGTATGCACTTGGTATAGGAAGTATTTGCCTCTGTTTTAGAATGTTTTTAAACTTATTTTAGACAATTCTATCCTGGTATTAGATTAAGTATTCAGTGTTCAACAGCTGTAGCATTTCTACTGGTTGCTAGTATCTGCTGAGGAGATGCCTGAAATAACACTTTCCTGGAAAATTAATTTCAGTAAAGAAGGCTGCTTACTCATGAATAGTTTATTCATGAATACGTCATGGTGCAACTCCTTAGTAGATTAAAAAAGGGAGAAATTGTACGTTAGTTACCTGCTGTGCTGTTGACACAAAGATGAATGGCATCTAGTTTGGGGTATTGCACTGAGCACCCCCATGCTTGTTAAGTTTCCACTTCAGAAACCTCTTACGGTAGATACAGAAGGAAAATACTCTTACTAGGGAAAATACAGATCAATATTTAACGTGTTTTGTGATTGTCCCAAAGGCAGCATCACTAGCAATTTTGGATTCAAATTTGCTTGAAGTAACACTTCAAGCACACTGGTTAGTGTGCTTTCTTCATGTCAAATTTGGAAATATGGGAGAACTCCTTGTAAGAGAAAAAAGATTTGTAGTCTGAGGGTGGTCATGAGTAAATAACATACCTGCACAACTGCTAAGCAGAATCATCTTCTTGTATCTGCATTGTGAAATGGCTGCTAGCCGACTGGAGCAAGTTCAAAATCTATATGCAGATGAAGTAGTGTATTATGGCCATCTACCTAGCTTTGTTGGAAAGAGGAACTTTGTTGGAAAACACACTGGATGAAATATTTTTAATGTAATTCAGATGGGTGTATCACCAAGAAGGCTACCAGAAGATGGCAAGATTCTAGGGTGGGTGCTACAGCAATGTAGGCTGGATCTGGAGATGTTGTTTTTTTGTTGTTGTGCTGAACAAGAAAGGATTGGAATACTATGTCACCAGAAATAGTGCTTCCAGATGAATGTGGCATCTTCATTATAGAGGGAAACTAAAACTTTAATCTTGCAAATATTTGTATGTACCTGCACATGCAGAAGTGTTACCAAACACAGGAGCATAACATGTAGAAGGTGTATGCTTATGATGATGATGATGATTATTATTTTTGTGAAATAAACCAAGTATGAAGCTCTGATGTATTACAAATTAGTAATACAAGTGTGTAATTAATGTAGTTCTGTATTTTTCTCCTCTTTATCTTCACCCATTTTCCTTTAAATATTTGCAAATTTTTTCCAGTCTTTTACTGGAGTTTTCTGTTGTTGCATTAATTTCTCATTTGTTTCTTCAATGGCATTTTCTTCCTCTTAAAATTTCCCAGGATTTTCTCCTTCCTTTTTTTTTTTTTTTTTTTTATTTTTATTTTTATTTTTATTTTTATTTTTATTTTTACTTTGGCTACTATTTCTGTCTTCAAGGCTTGTTGTTCTTTGTTCTTTTTTTTTTTTTTTTTTTTTTTTTTTTCCTCCCAGTGTTTCTGTTTCTGCTACAGTTTAACACTTTCCAGTCTATTTCTCTTGCTTACTTTCTAAGTTTAATGTCATTTTATTGTCTGTGGCTGGTGTCCAAGGCTTCATTACAGGTGTATAAGTCCTTGGAATATTATATACCTATAATGCCTTAAGCTTTGACTTATGTGTGAAAATAATTAATAAAGCAATCGATATTATATGGTAGAAATTAAATACATTATGTTGGTAATTGAGAGTTGTTACTGGCGACAGATTCTTATATTCCAGTGAAGAGAAATAAAAATAAACATGGTTTGGAATTTTCATTCTGGTTAACAGAATAACTCTTATATATCTTATAGCTGTTAGTCTGTAGAAAGTGTAGTAATTGTGTACTAAAGCATCTAATAAAAATGATTAATTGATCCAATTGTTTAGGTTTATGAATTGCATCAACAAAGAAGGGAGTGAGACATTTCAAAGCCTAAGAAAGAATTGCTGATGAAAGCCCTTTAATAAGGTTTGAAATGTACGTTCTTCTGATTTGCTTTACTCTTGTGCATTTTTTTCAAGGCTGGTTAGGTGCGAACTACATCATTAGTCTTTAAGAGATGGTCAATTACTGGGAATTGCAAATTAGCTCTACCTGTCAGTGTCTCCAAAGGGAAAGCTTTGCTCATCTGCAATATGGGAACAAAAGGAAAACCAAATGTCATGGGAATCTCTAAATCAGCTGTGACAACAAGCAAATCTGTCTTCAAAGAAGACAGTAGCCCTTCCTGCCTGAATGAGAAGCTTAAAATAAAAATAGATGAATTCAGAATCAGCACTGCAGGATGAAACTTTAATATTACTAACATGTCAAAGAAAAGGAATTGGCAAGAAACAGAGGAACTAGGTAAGCTAGGAAACCAACCTATTTCATAAATGTGAGTTGAATCACAGACTTGATTTCTAAACTTGTTTTGTCTGCTCTTTCATTGGCCAGTCTCACAACCCCTATTCAAGGGTCCATGACCCTTGTTTTTCCAAATGGTAGCAGAGCGGCTCATGTAGTAGCTCTGCTTCATGTTTGGTATGATCAGGACTCAGAGGCAGAAGGCACCACAAAAAACTTAGTGTCTTTTTGTCATTCTGGCAACTTAAAATATTCCAGCAGAGTTAGAATGAATGGGAAATATCAGGTTTTTGTCCTCTAGAGTTTTGGCTAAAGCAACTAGACTAACACAAATAATTATTGGTGTTTACTTCAGTTTGTAAAGAATTTCTTGAAGTTCCACAATTAAAAAGTATATCCTGCAGGCTAAACCTGTTAGCTGCAATGAAAACCTAGACATTGGCTCAGATGTACAGACTTACATGTAGCTACCTAAACCAATATCATCCTCATTCATGTGAACATTTCTTATGTCATTTAATTTGGCTGTTGCTGGTATAGGAGGGATTCTTCTCCTGTTTGTTACTTGTTGGTGACTTGCTATAGGGTTTAAGTCAAGGTGAACAGCTGGGGAGGTTTTTCCTGGGTGTGAAGTTATACTAGTAGAACAAGTGACACAATATGTTCACCTTGCTATTATGTCAGACAAAATCAGATAAAGACAGTTCTTTAGCTGAAGTGTACTGACCTACTGAGGTCAACTGAGCAACTTCACGTTTACTATTTTCCTGTGTCAGTTTGTCAGTAAGATTTTTTTTTTAGCAAGTCTCATCATTATTGAAGTTCCAAGATTCTTAAGAATTGGGACCTGGAGGAGGATGTTTGGTCCTTAGCTTGGACTGAATTTGGCTTAGGAATACTGAAATTTCCTGCTGGAAGGATGCTGGGTTAATAGAAGGTTTCTTGTTCCTCCACTGAAACAAAGGCAGTTTATCATGATTGTGTCTAAGGAGATCCCATTACTTAATCTTATATTATGCAAATATTCAGGAAATATTTATGTTACATACTTGGAAACTGTATTAAGGAGTAAAACAAAGAGTTTATGTGATTGAAAATAGGGTGCAGCTTTTGTAGGGAGAGCTGGGGAGAATGTCATTGAAGAGTCTAAACAACAATAAAATTCTGTAACTTGACATGATGTAGTATGCATCTATGGTGCTGTCTTTTAAATTCCTGACCAAACAAGTGCTGATAGCACACCAATGTCTTATCTGTTGCTGCACATGGCTTGCACAAAGCATGGCTTTCTCTCTTTCCCACTTTACCCCCTGCCATGGTGAGAAGGCTAAGAGGGTGAAAGAAGATGGAAGGGGACTCAGCTAGGACAGTAGACCCAAACTAGTCAAAGGGATATTCTGTACTACGTAAGGGAAATGTTCCATACGATGTAATGCCATGCTTAGCAATAAAACATTAGGGGAACTTTTCCAAAATATATGAATCTCATATATTGCGTGGGCCATCTGATGATAGGAAGTAGTGAGGGATTGACTTTGCATCACTTGCCTTTTTTCCTCTCCCCAAATTCACTTATTAAACTGTCCTTACTGTGACCCACAAGATCATCTTGCTTTTGCTTTTCTGATTCTCTTCACTGTCCCACAGGAGAGAGTGAGTTAGAACTGGTTGGGATTTCGGATGCCAGTTGGGGTCAACTGACCACAATTTCTCATCAGGTCATTACTGATCAATATTGAGTGCAGTGTGAGCAATATGACATTTTTACTTAGGTACTGTTTTTAGGTTGTGTATGCGCAGCAGATCATTTCAACAAGTAACGCCGAAGTGAGGCACAAAGAACCTCATGTGCTGGAAAAAAAATGATCCATTGGTTTTAATATATTCTCATTTGCCTGGGAGGTGTCCAGCAGAGCACAATTGTAGAATTGTCCAGGAAATGAACCACAACACAAGCCCAGCAGCATTCTGGAGAAAGGCTGAAGCTGTATGCAATTGTATGTGGTGAATATAATGTGTAGCTAATGATATCTTTAATGAAAACATTAATTCCCGCCTTTCCCTTCACAATTTTGATCATTGGAATTTGCAGAAATCATTGCTATTATGGTAATGTTAGTAGCCACTAATTTGTAGTTGTTTCTAGAGACTTTAGTTTGGCATCTCTACATGATTCAAAAGAGAAGATGTGAAAAGATAGTATTTTTACTAATAGCTTACAGGCTGTGGCTAGGTTTGGATGCAACTGGCAAACGTAAGTAATGGGGATGTGGGGGAAAACCACAAGATGAGAAAAAAAATTATGTATACTCAGTAGTAGTCTATTCCATTTGGACAGGGAGGCTGAAAATCTTCCCAAACAGTTCCTCCATAGGTGAAAGAATGTTTTTATATAGAAACATTGTGAAATTGTTTCTTTATAGTAGCTTGTCATTTGAGTTGTGTCAGTCACCTTTTAGCTCATTTTATAACACTATCCTTACAAGGATCCCATGCCTGCTAACTTGTTAAAATGGAGGGTCTAGATACCCTCTTTGGAACTCTTAAATTTCTGAAAAGAGAAATATGCACTTTCCTTCTCTCTCTCTCTCTCTCTCTCTTTTTTTTTTTTTCCTCTGACACCAGTAAGTATTGAGTAGATTTGGAAAATAAGGATAGACAGCTAAATGTCATGGTCAAAGTCAAACATAAAAGTATGGCAGAACTGGGATTTAAACCTACTTCTCTCCCAGGTGTTTTAACCACAGTTCTAGTCTGCCATTCTTTGTCTTAAAGATAATTTATTTTGTAAGTCAAATTCTCAGTATATTATTCCTAAGATATAGGAAGGTAATAAAAATAATTAAGCAGATGTTCAAATTGCTAAACGAGTGTCATTTTTTGTGTGAAGGCTATCCCAACACGAACTCAGATTTTAATCTTCAGTGAAAACATCTGATACAATATTGGGTTTTTAACATATTACCAGAGAGAAGAATATTTAGCTACCTTCAATGTATTCAGCTATTTGATTAATTGAAGGGCTCAGCGGTCAGTGGACATCTCATTAGCCAATTCACGTAGGCATGCTGTGACTATTTTGGATCACATATCCACAATTCAAATTGACGGTAAAAGGCCAATTAAAAAGTAAATGTATTTTCATACATTGTAGCAGTGCTGTTGTCATGTGGCTTGGGTTTTTCCTTTTATTTCATTCCCAATTACTCATTTTAATGATGTGCTCCTGAATGTGAGAAACGAATGTTCTTATTTGGAGCTCTACTTAGAGAAATTGTCAAGCAACCTTTCCCATCCTGTTCTGTTCAGCTGTTGTAAAGTTTTGTACTTTCACTACATGTACAGAGGTTATTGTGCCAGATGGTCCGTTTGTTTCTGGGATGTGAAGATCCACAGAGAGACTTCTGAAATATATTCCTTATGTCATAAAACATTACTTTAACTGGCTTTTCAGAGGTGAGACGTAGGTATATTAAGAGAGGCAAATTGTATCTAACATTGAATATCAAAAGGTCAACTGATACATTTCCAAAGGCATTTAATGTATATCCAGTATTATGCTACCTTTTAGCAATGTTTCTTCACTAACATCACTCTATTGCTTTTGTCAGTTTAAAAGATAGAATGGTAATTTAGTTATCAAATTATATTTTGTCTCTAAGTGATATGTTTTGTTGTGCATTAAAGCAGAGATCATAAAATGTTTTTGTTAGTACTTCAAACTACATATAGTTTGAAACAAACATTTCTAATGAAGTGGTGAAAAACTACCACAAATAATTATTTTGGTCTAAATTAGGGCAGGGTCAAAGCGAAGAGTTAGGGAGCTGTGACTGCTTTCCTACCTATTTCTCCCTGTCTTCCACCATGAAGAAAACAAATCAAGCAAGTAGGTGGTTTTCTATTGGTTTAAAACAACCATGTTATATGAAATAAATGTCAGTGCTAGAACAAAGCAGTCATCAGGAAGAAAAACTGTCTTTTGAATGAATCATCAGTTAAGTTAAATGAACTTTTATGAACCTGAATCCACCCCCAAGTAAGAACATGTGAAAGAGGGTGCAAAATACAACCATGGTCAGTGAACTCTGTTAGCTGGCATAGGCTGGGCAAAGTTAGGATTCTGCAAGTCCTTTTCTGCTTACTCCAAAGGTTGCATCTGAGCTTGCGCTAGCATCTACAGGTGAGTTCTGCGTCACAGGAAAAACATCCTGCACCTGGGACGGGGAAACCCTGGCTGCACGTACAGACTGGGTGATGAGACGCTGGAGAGCGGCCTAGAAGAGAGGGATCTGGGGGTCGTGGTAGACAGCAAGTTGAATATGAGCCAGCAGTGTGCCCTGGCAGCCAGGAGGGCCAACCGTGTCCTGGGGTGCATCAAGCACGGCATCGCTAGTAGGTCAAGGGAGGTGATTGTCCCGCTCTACTCTGCGCTGGTGCGGCCTCACCTCGAGTACTGTGTGCAGTTCTGGGCACCACAGTATAAAAAGGACATGAAACTGTTGGAGAGTGTCCAGAGGAGGGCTACGAAGATGGTGAAAGGCCTGGAGGGGAAGACGTATGAGGAACGGCTGAGGGCACTGGGCCTGTTCAGCCTGGAGAAGAGGAGGCTGAGGGGAGACCTCATCGCAGTCTACAACTGTAAGGAGGTGTGGAGAGGCAGGAGACCTTTTCTCCATTAACACCAGTGACAGGACCCGCGGGAACGGGGTTAAGCTGAGGCAGGGGAAATTTAGGCTTGACATCAGGAGGGGGTTCTTCACAGAGAGAGTGGTTGCACACTGGAACATGCTCCCCAGGGAAGTGGTCACTGCACTGAGCCTGTCTGAATTTAAGAAGAGATTGGACTGTGCACTTAGTCACATGGTCTGAACTTTTGGGTAGACCTGTGTGGTGTCAAGAGTTGGACTTGATGATCCTTAAGGGTCCCTTCCAACTCAGGATATTCTATGATTCTATGATTCTATATGAATCATATGTAAGATGTTGCTTCTCCATAGACACCTGTAGTAGTCTACTACCTTGTAGTAGTCTGAAGAACTCCAAGGTAGTAGCCATGAAAACACAGTTTTGTGTAGAAACCTTTAATAGCCCAACAGACTGAGAACATTGACTGTAAATATTTTCTACATTTTTTCCCTCATGTACATTGTTCCCTTTTCCCAAGGGCACCTAGAACAGTACTTAACCATGTCTCTTTATTTGTCTCTGAGAATATCCATAGAACCTGAATGCCAGGGAGGTGGGCAATGAATCTCAGTGGGCTAAATCACAGCCATTAGTAGCACATACATACCTTAGATTTTAGTGAATGGCAGATAACACCTGATGCAAACTGCATTTCCCAGAAACTATTGTAGATCTTTATTTAATCTACCAGTTCAGTGTGAGAACTCTCAGCCTGTGTGTTGTACTAGGAAAAAAGAAACAGAAAAGATTTGCTGGTGACTGTAGATGTATGAATGCAAGCTTTTTCCAATCTGTTCTGGAAATTAGAGCTTTCTTCCTGCAGCAATTTCTAAGTGTGTGTAATTCAAGATCTTCACATTTAGATGTTGGCAACATGGTTTCCACTTCAATATTTTTGATGTTTCATGGTCAGCTTCTTTCATCTTCAGCACTTTTCAATTACTGACAAAAACTGCACATAAGTGCTTTCAGTAGCAAGGTTCCATTTGTGAATCCCCACACAATGAGATGAACGTGGGTGCTGTGACCAAGGCTTAATGAGAAGCAGCAGACTGATACATTCATGTTGATGGAGACTTTTGAAGTGCATCATTCAATGTCTAAAACAAGCATTTTACTATATATTGTGCTATATAAATTAAACTAAATAGTTATAACAATTAACTTTATTTTTTTTTTAATTTTTAATTTGTCATTTCATTAGGTGAATTAAGAAAATATAATTTAAATGCTACAGAGGCTTATCTTTATTAACATCTCAAAACTTTATTTTTCCTGTGCACCTTGTTTCTCTGAGGTGTATTGAATAGCCAGTCTTTTGTGTCTACCCAGTACTTATTTAAATGTCATTTATTCATTGTGATTAGTAATCAGATCTGTGTAAGAGAGATAAAACAAATGTAAAAATATTCCTCCGTCTCTGAATTATTTCTTGCTTTTAAGGCAAAGGAAAAATAAAACAGGTCATCAAGAAATTAAATACATAAAGATCAGAGGTGAGATAATGAGCTCATTTGCATTGCATTCAGGATTTGTTTTGAACTTCAAAAACATGAGATCATAAAACAGTCAACATTTAAATACTGCTATCTATATGAAAGACTACATCAAAATGCGTTTGTTTTTCATCCTTTAACAATTATTCCCTGACTGGATGTTTTCAGTCTTTCATTTGGTGGTCTCTGAAAGTGTTTTTTTTTTTTTTTTCTTCTTAAAAAAAAGAGAAAAGAAAAGCAGAAGTAACACCAAAACTCTATGGTGTATAGCAGATAAGTAGAAGAATAGAAGTGATGCTGTTCAGGAAACAGAATTACAGGTATTGGGCTGTTCAAGAAGCTGCTTTATAAATGTTTTTCCACTGGTGTAGTTCAAGGCTTGACTTAGGCCAAAGGAGACTTGTACTACATCACAGAAAAGCAGATTTGAGGTAAATGACTCCAAATACAATTTTCCTATCCCTTAGAAGATATTTTATAGGTCTTTCATGCTACTGTTGATATCTAGTCATTTTACAGGCAATGTACTATTGAGACTTCTGAGAGGGCTTAGGAAAAAAGCCTTAGTTTTTCTAGAATCTGCCATAGAATGGTGGAAAATGCATAAGACAGTTGTACTTGCCCTACTCCAAGAACAGACAATCTAATCCTGGGTTTAAGATGAGGGAGTGTATGTTTACAAGTCAGGATGCTGCCCATTTTTTCCATCTTTGCCCTTCTATTCCTTCCTCTTTCAATCTCTGCATAGAAGATGAGATGCTTCACAATTTATTACTGACCAGTTTATTCCTCTTATACTTCTGGCAAGAGGTAAGGGTGGAGGTGGCTCATACATCTCTTAAATCCTTTTCTCCATTACTTGGAAGGAGCCTGTTTGCTCTTCTCACAACAGAAAAATACATATAGTGAGTAGGACTGGACAAGAACCTATGGCTGTGTCAGTGTGTTGGGTGTTGACCCAGCACAGTCAGAACTTTCCTTTTCTGTTTCCCTGAATGGCAAACCTTGGCTGAGACAATTTTAGCCCACTGTGATAAATGATAACTCAGCCACTTCATGACTGTAGTGAAGGAGAGAGCTTAAAGATATAATAAGACAACCTTTCAAGGATGCACAGATTTGCTCAAATAAAATCAGGGAAAGGAACCATATATATATATATATATATTTTTTTTTTTTTTCTTTTTTCTTTTTCTTTTTTTTTTTCTTCACAATGTCTTGAGCTAACCCACTATCTAGGTCACCAGTTCAAATTCAGTCCAAGATGTCACTTGGCACATTCTGTTGTGAATTAGACACACTCGACCAGAGGGACTGCCAGATACTCAGCAACCATAACTGGACATGCAAAATTATGTGTTTGCTTCACCAGTATTAAAAAGAAAAAAAAGTTAAAAAAATAGTATGAGTAAAAATCAGCTCAGGTGACTTTGTGCAGGAAGCCTAAAGGAGTCTATAGTCAGCCTCACTGATAAAGCTGCTATTCTTGCTTGCAATCTATTTTCCACTGAATATAATCAGCCAAACAAACACAAAATAATCTTGTTTGGTGCAGACTGCTGTGTTGGCACCTGAACAGCACCTAATGTGCCAGCTGCTGCTTTGTTTTGTTTGTTTGTTTGTTTCTTGCTATAGTAATGGATTTTACATTGCTTTCATTATCCAGTAAAAATATAATAAAGACCATTCAGGATATGTGGATGCCAAGGTGGTTTTGTTGAGAAATTTGGATGCATAGGATCTATTTTTGGAATAGGTGATCTTTGTATGTTTTCAGTTGATTACACTTGTACAAAATGTGTGGCCTTTTGCTTTAAGTGGACAGTAAGGACCCACTGGGGGTTTTGGTAAGGGTGCCTGTACACTGAACACCACATTGTTTTACAGCAGGCACTTTCTTGAATTGCTTCTGTTACCATAAGGAGTCATTCTGTGCCCCTTCATTTTTATCCTGTGTTCCTTTTCCTAAAAAAGCCTGATCTCAGCCATGTGATTTTTTTTAGCAAGAAGGTAAAAGAATAGAAGTTTGAGTTATTTTAATTACATCAGTATTTCAGATAAAATTTATTTGCTTTCACCTTCTAAATGGTCTGTTTCAGGTGCATCATTGCCTTCCATTCCTGGATAGCAAAAATAGCGTGTGAAAATAATATATTACATTATTTTGACCCATAAGAGACTAACTGGAAAAAAAAACAACTTGTGATTCTGAAAGCCAAGATGTTTAGGGTCATATTAAATTTAGTGGGACAGGTTTGGTTAAGAGATCCTTTGCTTTCCCAGGTGAAATTAGTGCTATTTTGATATTTTTTCAGCATGTAAAGGGTGTATTTTAGGATTTGTAAAAAATTTTGGATAGCTGTGGAGGGAAATACCAGACAAAATCTCATATTGTTAAACACTACTTATGGCCTTTTGTGCACAAAATGACTATTAATTATCAAATATAAGCTTCACAGATATGATAAGCATAGATATTCACATACCTTTTTACATTTACAATGTCTGTGGAAGTTTTGAGAATCATACTATAGTCATTTAGATGAAAAAATTTGATTTAACTTGATTTTGTTTATTACCCAGAGACTTTTCCTCAGCTAATAATCAATTTTGTATTTGTGATAAAAGCTTCATGAAACATTTATGTTCTTTAAAGGGTTTTAGACAAAGTGTTTATAAAAAGCTTTGGAAAAATCCCTGTTTAAAAGTGTTGAGATTACAGCTGTCCATAAAAACAATGATGGTGTTAAAATAACAATGTAACATTCAGTCTATTTTTATGTCTGGTAACATAAACCATATAACTTAATCACAGCTACCTCAACCTTTTGATCTTTAACATTTTTAGTAAAATACATTTTGGAAATAAAATGTTAAACAAGTAGTTTATGGCAGGTGATTAAACAAGAGCAGTAATATAAAGTGCATAAAATTTATAAATAAAAAAATATAGATAATAGTGTGTTAACGTAGGCAAACAAATAGGCATTCGAGTGCATACATTTACTTTTTTTTTTTTTTTTTTTTTTTTTTTTTTTTTATATATCAGGATATGGCACTTTAAAAATCATTATTACCAGTGTTTACCACTGGCTTGCTTTCCAGTCTGCATGGCTTATTGCAAATTATAATTTGAAAAGATTATCTTACTAGGGTAATGAACAATAAAAAAATTGTAATTCATCCTAATAAGCTTGAATGGTAACCCACATGCATTGGACATTTCTAGCCAGGCATAATTTATCCACATCTTTGGCTGTGAAACAGCGTGGATCTTCTTAACTGAGTCCCTGACAGATGGTTTAAGCTTTTTCAGGACTACATTTCCAATCATTTTGCCCATATTGCAAAATTGGCCTTGAAAAAGGGTAAAGAGTTGTTAAGCTGCATTAACATCTCTTCTGAATTGCTTGCTGTGAAGGAAATGAAAAAAGAAAGAAATCAGAAAAGGAATATTCGAAAAAAAAAACACATTTAGAATGTTACAATTGTTAGACATAAAGATAATATTAAATTATATCCCTCATCTCAATTTGAATGCAGATGTGGTCATATTATGTGTGAGAATGAAAACACAACTTTCAGTTACCTTTTTTTGTAAATCATTCAGAAAGCATTCATGGTATAAGAAGAGTTAAAAGTGCCTGTAATTAGAAAGACTTCCTATAGTCTTAAAACCTGCTGATGGATAGCACAATTGACTACAATTAGATGAACAGGGATTTCTGTGGTACATTTCAAGATTTTTGCTGCTCTGAATCAAATATCTGCCTTCATTTCTGCATGAAACATGAATTGATCACACATACTATGCCAAATTTTCATTTCTTTTGCAGCTTCAGCTGACTGGCTTCTTCATATAAAGTGCTGTTCTTTTCTTCTTTCCACCTTTTAGTTTATGATAAAAATCAATGGAAGCTGAAGCCTTCCACAGTCATCTATAAAATGCAATTACTGTATACAACACACAGTAAAACTCCTGTGGTGTATATGTTGAGACATAATTTATGCCACTTACCTCCAGAGAGGTATTGATCCTACTCTGTGAATATCTTACAAAAGGGCTGTTGAGTGCAAGCTCAAGGAAATATGTGGTTATTGGGCCTGATCTATAATTTGATTAATAATGACCTATTTCTTGAACTCTACTCTTTACTGCACTGTTTTCTGTGACGGAGTCTTTCATCTTTGCATATTGCCCCTGCGGATTTTCAGAGGCCCAGTCCCATCTTGCTGTCCCTCAGGCTCAGTGGTCTCTTTGATCCACACAAATGGAGCTGTGGGAGAAGGCTGAAATGACCTGGCAGAATTAGTTATTATTTTTAAAATGTCTGACAGTCTTTGCTAATCCTGAAAGTGGTGGTTGCCCAGCACAGCCTGCATCCATTCTGTGACTGGATCTAGTTCTTAAAATATTTTCCCACTGTGTATAGGAAGGAAGACCAATTCTGAATAAACAGTCCACCAAGGTTTCTCTGAGATATATAGTAAAAACTACTTCACTTGGCTTAGTTTGTGGTTTTTAGAGCTGCAGTTTAGTATATAAAACACCAGGAAAATACCCTCAAGAATGATATAAAACAAAGTGAGTGGATTTTATGTAAAACCTTTCAGTGTTCAGGTGGTGGGGGAATACCTGTATAGCAAAAGCATCAGAATAACCCTCTCTGCAAGAATAAATCTCTGTTACTCAATATCTCAGCACCTTTTCTCAGGGAAAGTCCTCAAATAAAGAATAGTTGAATCACGTCTCTGACCTGACAGTTTCCATTTCAAAGTTCCTTAAACTGCAGCAAGTATTTTTAGCAATTTGCTGTACTATGTGAAAAAAAAAACAAAAACAAAAACCAAAACCACCACCACCACCAACAACAACAAAAAAAACAAAAACATTGTGTATTCATAGAATGAAGGTTCAGGAGAGTTTAATTTGCTTTGGGCAGAGACCTGAGTAGCAGGGTAAGCTTCTCTATTATGTGATTACAGTAAATAGTTCAACCTTGTTCTGACATAAATGCCCTGTTTTGGGATTTGACAGAAGTTAATTGCCTATTGTGCTTTCACTGTAGTTGATGAATGCCATAGTGGGGCATGACAAAATAATATTTATTGAAAATGAGAAAAATAAATTGTTAAAGGAGTAGTAGAAATATAATTTAGGCCCAAATTGGCCTAAACTAATTCAAAGTAGAAATATGCATAATTTCTGAGACTTTAGGGATTCTTTCTTCTCTTTCTGTTTATTGGTAGAGTTTTCAAACCTATTTCATCAGTTCTGGAAATCCAAAACTGATATGAAATAAAAGCAAAATGAAACACAATAACCTCATTGCACATACAGGAAATCAAAAAAGAACAACTACCAAACAATAACAACCAAAAAAAAAATTAAGAAAATAAAACCAGAATCTGAATTTAATTTTAAAATGCCTTTTGTTATACTAATCATATTATTAGGAAAACCTAGTCTTAGTGAAGTCAACAATGTTCTAATATTGTGTTGCTCAGGGCAAGGATTAAAGCTGTAATTTCTGCAGCCACCACTGTTACCTGTTTGGATAAAGTCTTGTCACGGCTTCCTCTCTGTTTCCCCGTCTATGGAGGGAAAGCTATCATTTATAGCTTTAAAAAATTGTTTTAAAAAAGCCTGTTCAGATGATGAAGCTTGAATGTGTATTAAATAAGAGATGAAAATCACTGCAGTATGCAGCAAATCAACTAGTCTAATTTCCTTTCTGATGTAAGATTTTATCTTAGTGTGTACTATACACTTTTTGTAGTGTGTGCTATAAAGTTTTGTCCACTGTGGTAAGAAAGATGGCTTTATAATATTGAAATTATGTGAATAAAAGAAAGAGAAGTGATCCAATCCAACTATGGAGTGAAAGCTGAATCCATGAGCTGTTTTCTGAAAAGCTGTTACAGTGTGAGTGAGCTTGATTCTTCATATGAAAAGAGAGGAAGGGTAGTGAAGTAGTAGGGTAGTGAAGGGTAGTGAATATTTTTAGAAGCAGTCACTGCATTTGGGGAATAATAACAAAAATTTATTTTATAAACTGGAGAAATCATATTTTGGAAATTGCTGAGTGAAAGGAAGCTTGGTTGAATCAAATGACCATAAATTAACCAACATCTGCGAAAATCATTTAGCTATGAAAAAGGTCAAATGTTCCTGAGGCAGGTCAGGTGAGGTACTCTTATTGATATATGAAATGATATTACTGGCACTTTATCTGGAACCTTATGTGCAATTCTGGTCTTCTCTGTCATATTCAAGAACGAAAGGAAACACTTGTGTACAGAATAAAGGCTACTAAAATGGCAATGGGAAGGGGCAGGTAGTTTTTGGAAAGAAAACTAAAAGATGGCTTGTTAAGCCTGGCAGCAAGGGATATTTCTGCTCTGTATACAACTGGGGTGAACACAAAGGGCAGTTTCTTCATCTAGAGAACAATGTTGTCTTAAGAATGAATGGCTAGCAATGGTTTGTGAGCAAATTCAGACTGTAAATCATCTAGCCATTAGAGAAGTGAACTCTGTAGCTTCTGGTCAGTTAGAAGATCTGAAATAAGTCCTTAATTAGTATTAATGTAGGTTTTGATAAGTTTCTAAAAGACAAGATAAGATGTGATGTCTGGATTAGTTCATCAGAGTCTACTTTTTTTTATCTATGCATTTTAACTCATACGAGCTGAAATATCTGTTTTAATTGATGAAATGCTGCCAAATTCAGTTTGATTGTATAGCCACATAAGTTTAAAAGTATTTTATCTAATATTTAAATGATTCTTTGCAGAAAGAATAAAAGATATTAAAAATCACAAAATTATAAGCAGGACTAGTGGATTCATCTGAAATTGCCTTGCTCAGTGAAGGCCTAAAAGGGCTATTTGTGATCTTTCTGAGGCCAGAAATTCATCTAGAGTAGCCTGAAGAAGAAATCTCCCAAGGGGAAATTAGACAAACCAGAGCCTGACACAATCCAGTCATGTTCCTTCCACATTCTTTTGACTTACTATGCACACTACCCTGGGAACACTGGAGAGGGCATTGTGGAGAATATGCAACACTATTGTGTTTGAAGATTTACTATTAATGAACGAATTGTCAGGCAGCTGAATACCTTTGCCACCTTTTGAGCTTCTGGAATCAGATCAAAATAATTGCATTTGCTCAAGTATTTTTTAGTTAGGTAAGTTAAAAAATAATGCTATATACGTGATGTTATACAGCAAATACCCTTTATTCACTGAATTATTGGCTCTACATATTTTCATTCATTTGTATCTCAAAATGACAGGTTCTGTGGTTATCAGCTGAGGCCCATGTTGCCATTACACCAAAGCACAGTTTGGTCTACCTTGGGTGTCGCAGAAGGGATTAGACCACTCAGATGGTGTTCTCAATTTGGCTGTTATCAGACTGCACTTGATCATTGGCACATTGTCCTGTCTATCACTGAGATTTGATGCATTTAATCTATGGGATTATGACACTGCAGGAGCGAACCTTCACTGTAACCAACGAGTGTGTGGCCAGCAAGGGCTCTTGGACAGATAATTACAGTTTCTGTCTGGGAAATCAAATGTGATAGGAAGTAATGCTCTAGTTACAGTATATTAAGATTTCACAGAGACGGGTCAGAAAAGTGTTTGCTTTGGTCTGTCATTGTCCCTCTATTTTCCCATTCCTTGTTTCCTGACTATTATGTTGCATTCTGGCAATGGATTTGGATGGTGGACCTGGGAACTGCCACAGGAGACAGGGGTGCAGCTTCTGCCAGCTTCATATCTGTCATGATTCCCCTTGTACAGAGCAAATCTGTTGGCAAGGGAGCAGCATTCTTAGGGTGCTTTGCATGCACTTTGCAGCTTGAATGTACCTCAAAGCAGACAAACCATATATTTACATGCTAAACATCACATCTAGATGAAAAACACAAAGTCCATACTGCCTGTTTCAGTGATTGAAAGTTCTACCATATTTCCCTAAGCATGTTTTGGGAGCTAGACTTTGCCTATAAAAACATGCTAAGGCTAATTCATTTGAAGTCTTTGTCTCAGGCAGGGCTTGTTTTTGTGACCTAGAAAGCACTTGACACCTGGGTAACCAAAGTTTTGAACATTTATTTTATTTTTTTAAAATTCCACTGGATGCGTATAAGATATAGAATTTAACCCTTTACAATATTTCTTGGTCTTTCATGATCTTTACCTACCAAGTCCTTATTCATATTAATTTATGTCCTGTCAGTTAATCCTCCTATTTGAAATGCAAAATTTGGATTTACTTTTCTAAGGGTTTATAACAATGAGAAATGATTTTGGTCTGCATTTATGCAATGGTTGTTTAGGTGCTAATATTACTTTGTGATTCATCCAGGCTCAAGGTACTCGCACAGTCTGTTACTTACTATGCATCTATAGGTAACTTCCCAGAATCTTTATTTTATTACTTTCAGTTGTATGACTGTATACCAGAAATCAGTGGAAAATGTATCAGAAAACAAGGCAGGTATAAAAATTCCACCTTGTTTCTGAAGTAAACACTCAATGGCACAAACACAAATCCTTTGTACATCTCTCAGCCAAGTTGTGGCAGACAAGAATTCCCAGGTGTGTTTAGAAGAGTGTTAGCTCTGTGCTTCTCTTGAGTACAAGATGCAGCCCATTGGGTTTGTTTGCAAATGTAGTGACTACTATGAAGCATATTTTCTCTTATCAAGGTTGACTCAAAGGAAAGCAGCCACCAGGATGCTAAAGGAGTCCAGAAGCAGATTGGCCCTGCACCAACCTGAGGGCTGTTGCGCAGCTGGGAACAAAGCCAGGGCAGAGGCTAGAGAAAGGGCTGGTCACAGATGCAGATGCCAGTGCTCAAGAAGTATAATCTGGAATTTGACAGCTGCCAAACTAGTCCTCAGAGTGGCCAAACTAGTTGGCTTTTTGAAGGAGATGACAGGAAGTGGCCAAAGGGACCAGTAATGGCAATTCTCCAACTACAGGACTAAAACAAAGCCAAGAAAGCATTGTGATTGCGCTGATATGTTTGAAAGAGAAGGCTCTGTCAGCAGAATCCTAATTCAGACATTGCCTCTTGTTGAATGCAGACACCTTAGAGGGCCTGAGGTTTCATGTAAGAACCAAATGAAAGCTTCCTCCTACTCTTCCTAAGTCCATTCCAGTCCAGGGCGACGGCATAATATAAAAACTGACACTCAACCAACCTCCTGCTCCGCCCCTCCCCCCCCCAATAAAAACATAAAGTAATAATCTGAAGAAACAGAGTCTTTAAATTAACAACTCTCTGACTAACTGATCATCCTTGACTGTTAGGCAGCTGGGCACTAGATAGATGGGTCACCTCCTTTAATGGAGTACACTTACGGTTATATAACATAAGGTAGGAGATATTTAGAAGCAAACTGTGGGAGCTCAACACCTCCCTGAAGTTCATATTAAACACTACTAATCCTTGCTAACCTCTCTTTGGCCTGCTGCTGTGCCTGGTACCCATGGCTGACCTGGCAGACTTTCACCCTGCAGCTGTAGACCAAGTCCTCTTGTCTGCACCATGGGCAGTCAGGGGCAGAGCTCTCTTTCCTCAGCCTGAACACCCCTAGCAGCATGCTCAGCTAATACAGCCCCTGAATTGCTGCTTTGCTATCCCAAGAGGAAGATGCCACCAAAACAAGCCAACCTGTCTCAGGTTTAGTCAGAGCTCTCTAAAACCCTTTGACACAGTTAAGTGAAAGACATCTCACTAGGAGTGATGGCAAAAATAGAAAGAGACACAGAAAGAGTGAGAGACAGTTTGAAGTTAAAGAGCTGATGCTTCTGAAGTAAGAAAAAAGTCTGGGGAGCAGACCAAGAAAGAGATTTCATCTTTGAGAAACAAATCTAGTGTGAAAAGAGATTGATTTCTGGGGAAAAAGCAATATGAAAGCTATTACTAGAATTGACTTTTATACAATATTCATCTACTACATCTGAAGAGATCCTTTCCACTTTATACACTGCAGGACCATGTGGTAAATTATGGAATCACAAGAGAACTGAATAGATCATATTCCCATGACCAACATCATCTATCATGTGTTCTTAGGCAGTTCATCTTCTTATGACTGAGCCATCATCTTAACGTGTTAAAATTAGTGCAGAAGGGAAATGTTTCCTGCTTCTTCTCCTAAACGTAGAATACACTCCATAATAACCATGTGCTCAGGATGGACAAAATACAACCATACTTTTCTATATGCAGAAATATCACTTTAGATAAGTTTATGTCAAATTGTGGGGTACAAAGTGAGATCACAGAAAGCTGGGATTCCTAATTGGTTAATCATCCACTTGCAGTCCAGGACAATGAAATAAAGGTATTTATTTATTTATTTTTAACCTTTGCAGGCTAGGTGATTCACTGGTTAAACATATCTGCTTCTCTTTATTGATCACAAAGGGAGTCTGCTATGTCAATTTTGGTTATAGATATTTACTTTGTACTACATCTGAAGGTAGATCAGTTGAGTTGCACTCAGTGGAGTCTTTATGGTTTGATGGCTGCCTGCAGATGAGACCACAAATTACTAGCACAATCCTCTTCTGAGGGCTTGCTTATGGCTCAGTATGTGGGAGACTCATCTCAGGCTCAACTACTTAGAGACATTGTTTTCATTGCTTGCAAAAGTGGAATGTAAATTTTCCCTGTCTGTATGTTTTACTTAGAAGGTAGCTACACCCTGGGGTTCTTTGTTATAAAACACAAGAGAGAAGCATAAGGTGTTATTATTACAACTGTTATCACAGAATCCAATAAAACATGTCTGGAACCTATTCTTAAAAAATCCAATGATATGGATTTTACAGTCTTTCCAGACAATCAGTTACAATGCTTTGCTCTCCTCATGTTAGAAAGTTTTTCCAGTGCCTAATCTAAAGTTTCCACATTCCATTGTTTCTTGCTGTAATCCCCATGGACATGGAGAACAATTGATTCCAATTCCTCAGCAGGATACTATTGAAGTCTGTTACGATGTTTCCTCTGAGAGTTACATTCTCCAGACTGAACAGCCTTTTTCTTTCTTTCTTTCTTTCTTTCTTTCTTTCTTTCTTTCTTTCTTTCTTTCTTTCTTTCTTTCTTTCTTTCTTTCTTTCTTTCTTTCTTTCTTTCTTTCTTTCTTTCTTTCTTTCTTTCTTTCTTTCTTTCTTTCTTTCTTTCTTTCTTTCTTTCTTTCTTTCTTTCTTTCTTTCTTTCTTTCTTTCTTTCTTTCTTTCTTTCTTTCTTTCTTTCTTTCTTTCTTTCTTTCTTTCTTTCTTTCTTTCTTTCTTTCTTTCTTTCTTTCTTTCTTTCTTTCTTTCTTTCTTTCTTTCTTTCTTTCTTTCTTTCTTTCTTTCTTTCTTTCTTTCTTTCTTTCTTTCTTTCTTTCTTTCTTTCTTTCTTTCTTTCTTTCTTTCTTTCTTTCTTTCTTTCTTTCTTTCTTTCTTTCTTTCTTTCTTTCTTTCTTTCTTTCTTTCTTTCTTTCTTTCTTTCTTTCTTTCTTTCTTTCTTTCTTTCTTTCTTTCTTTCTTTCTTTCTTTCTTTCTCTCTCTCTCTCTCTCTCTCTCTCTCTCTCTCTCTCTCTCTCTCTCTCTCTCTTTTTTCCTCCAGTCTTTCCTTGCAGATCGCCTTTTTCAGCTCTCTTATCCACCTTGTTTTCTCCCTTAGCTGCTGCAATAGTTTCACATCTTTCTTACAACACAGTGCCTGTAAGTGCAGATGTTACATTGTTTAGCTCTTTGATAATTCTCAAATTTATACAGACAAATGGTACGACCTATACAACCTGGGCAGTAGTTTTATTTTTTCAGAGGGAGGTGAAATTGTTGATTTCTGTTCAGACTGTGATCCCCTATAGACCACAAACTGTTTCTTACTGACTCATTTTCTATCTTCCATTTGTACAGTTGATTACTTCTACATAAACGTAGCACTTTCACTTGTCCTTACTGAATTGCATCCTATTGATTTCAGACCACGTCTTCAAACTGTCAGCTTCATTTTTAATAGAGAAAAATGAGATCTCCTACCTCAGAACTTCAGTGTATATAGTTCAGTATGGTTACAGAAGAGGCAGGAAAGAATCACAGACTCCTCCACTTGTATTCCTATGAGGTGGCAAGGCACAATTATAACATATCTACTGGCATAATTGCATGCTTTGGGATAGGAAAAAGTAATCATCTTATGCTACAGTAGAGCCTGAAGACAAGACTAGTTTATTGTACTGTTAGAAAGTGTTTTCTAATGCTTCCCATAAAGCTCCTGTATTCCTTTGCTTTTTTGTCTTGGAGAGGGAGAGGGTGAAAAATTTAGTTATTCCACACACAGCAGGAGGATTCTTGTTTTAGATACTGCATTTATATGAATCATATATATGAACCTTGCCCTGTGAAGTTTACAACCTAAAGAGAAGAAAATAGGAATAGATGCAAGGGTCTTAACATGTAATGGGAAGGTGGCAAAATATATGTTCCTTTTTTTTTTTTTTTTTTTTTTTTTTTCACTTTCTAGAGCAGAGTTATAAGGGGTTGACAAGAAAAATAGAAGGCAAAAATGTAGGGAAAAGGTACACTGAAGTGAAACACAATGAAGGAGATTGAGCATGCTAAGAGGAACAGAGAAGGAATGAAGCTAAGGGGAGGAGACTGTGTCAGAAAAAGGCAAACCAGGAAAGTCCAATCTAATCTGTAGAATGCTGCCTGTCTGTCAAGAAGCCCCATTTTGTCTCTGTCAAGAAACACATCTCTAACTGTGTTCACTCTAGAGCTTGTCTTTATGGCCATAAATCAGGAGAGGAGGATGCAGAGAAATGGAAAGGAGAGATACTAGTTAAATGCATTTTGTCAAGAGTCTCTGTGTGGAAATGGGTTTTTGTGTATCATTAGCACAGTTCAGGGAAGTGCTGAGCAGGGATGGTACCATCAAAGCTGCATTCCACATTGACTGACATGTCTCACATTGTACAGCAGGCTCCTCACAAAATAAATACATCCTGTATATTGGAAGAGGATGATGACACAACCATATTTTTCTCCTGCTCCAGAGGCACTGCCTGTGGAAATACTTGCTGTGGTGGCGTTCTTATTTTTTGCCTTTAAGGCATGCACCTTTAAAAACATCTAGCTCAATGGATAGAAAATTGCAGTCTATTTTCAGTTGCTGACTAGAATACTTAGTATTAAAATGGGGCATTCAGAAGGGTTAAATCATAACCTTTTATTATAATCCAAGTTCTATCTGTTCTTCCCTCCCCCATCCTCCTTTCTCCCCCTCCATAATTGGGGCACATTAGCTTCACAGCCTCAGTTCATTAGGTCATTTCTGAAAATCGAAAAATCACAGTTTTGTGTTTATTGATGTCTTTTTACTTGTAGGAAATAATTTGAAATGAAACTACTTCTAAATTTCCCACTGTGTAGAAGACTCCAGAGCTGCTGGCTTATAGTTCATCAGAAGAACTGCTGGATATAATAGCTCTGAGTTACGGAATGATGTTGCCCGAGGACTATAGCTTTGATAATTGAAAATGTGAGTCTCTTACGGTGTTGAAAACCCTCAATCCTTATGGGTTGCAGAGGGCCCTTGGTTCTTTGCAACATCAGGACTTAATTGTGAAGTGATGGAGTTAGATTTCGGAATATGCATGAGGGCAAATTTGTTTCTGATGCAGTATCAAAAACCAGAGTAACAACAGATGAACAAAATCTATGGGATATTCATGGGTAGTTCCTTTTAACTGGGCTATACTGATGATGCTCTCTACAGCCTATGATGTTTATAACAACTCAGATCTGGTTCGTTTCTGTTTATATCTGACAGAAAATAAAAAGGATCTGAAATTGAAAATTTTAAAAATGACCTGTGATGAAAAGCACTTACATTTTGTCTGAGAGTTGTTTTTATTGAATCTTTGTATAGCCTTTACAGAGGAAGAAAAAAGTCAGGATTATCTCTACAGGAGAAACAATCCAGTGATTTATATATTATAAGATTACTGCTATAGGAGAAATCTGGTAATGTTGTCTTTTACAGACACTTTGCCACAGCTTCAATTCACACTTTTTTTTTCTCCTTCAGTACCCCTCAACCTTTTCCTGTCAATGATATCTCTTCTCTCATTTTTCCAAATTACAGCATCAAATGTCAGCCTAACTTGGAATAGTAAGCCATTTTAGTCTAATTTTAATAGTGTCTTTGAGTCCAGAGCAATTTTTTTTTCCCTTATTTTTTTTTTATTTTATTTTTATTTTTTTTCCCATTTCGCTGTCTGTTCAAAGATATTCCCTGAGAAAACACTTGAGAGGCTGTGAGATGCAATTTTGAGTAGTAATCATTAAGCTTGGTCTTGTATTGGTAGGACCTGAAGAGCAATCATTGAGAGCAGCCCTATAGAAAAGAACTTGGGGGGTTCTCGTGGACAAAAATCTCAACATGAGCCAGCAGTACATGCTTGCAGCCCAGAAGGCCAACTGCATCCTGGGCTGGATCAACAGAAGAGTGGTCAGCAGGTTGAGGGAGTTGACTTTCCCCTTCTACTCTGCTCTTGTGAGGACCCAATTGGAGTGCTGCATCCAGGTCTGTGGCCCCCAGCACAAGAAGGAAAGAAGGATGTTGATCTGTTAGAGAAGGTCCAGAGGAATATGAAGTTGATCAGAGAACTGGAGAACCTCTCCTATGAAGACAGGCTGAGAGAGCTGGAGAAGAGAAGGCTCTGAGGTAACCTTATTACACCTTTTCAATACATAAAGGAGGCTTATAAAAAAGACAGAGAGCAAATTTTTTTTTTTTTTTTTTTTTTTTTCCTCAAGCAGACATTGACAGGACAAGGGGGAATGGTTTTAAGCCAAAAGAAGGGAGATTTAGGTTAGATATTAGGAGGAAATTATTCACTCAGAGGGTAGTGATACACTGGAAAGGGGTTGCCCACAGAATTTGTGAATGCCCCATCTCTGGAGGTGTTCAAGGCCAGGTTGGATGAGGCCTTGGGCAACCTGATCTAGTGGGTGGCATCTTTGCCCATAGTAGGGGAATTGGAACGAGGTGATCTTTAAGGTCCCTTCCAGCCCAAGCCTTTCTATGATTCAACAATCTGACTGAATGTAAACACTTTCATTATGACTTTTTTAATGGACTTGAAAATCTTTTAATCTAGAGTTTTTCTACTGGGATGATTAGTTGCCTATGCTCTAGCCTGAGGGAAACTATCACACAGGAAAACTGTACAAAAAACAAATAGATGTAAATGGACAATTATAGCACAATCAGTAAAAATTTAGTTCCTTATATATGATGCTTTCAAAACATTTTAATGATGCCAAATATTAAAAAAATAATATAATTCCATATCAGTCATAATACATTGGGACTTCCTAAAAAAAGATTTTTGAAGGAAAATTTTCACATTTCATTTGTTTATTGTAATTTGTTTTCTGTGGAAGATATCAATGGTCATAATGGTTTTCAGACTGGTCTCTCCAAAATTGGTGAAATTGTCACTCATGCAATTACTAGGAGATGCATTAGACAGTGGAAAATTCAGTTATTTGTTTGAATCTTTCACTTACTGATTAGGTGATGAATAGGGAAGTTTTGTGTGACGGGTATCAAGAGGGATGATTTTCCAGTATGTCAATAAATTTATTGGAAGACCTAGGAAGTTATTCTGACCAGAGACAGAACTTGTACCTATGCAAAGGTTGGGAAGGGACATATGTATTTCAGAACTTAAAAATAAATAACAAGAAAAAAAATATGTCATTAAGCTACTCTTTCATGAAATATATTTAAGTTTAGCAACACATGCAGGCTAGAGGAAGTATTCAAAATCTCAGATTTGTGGTGGGAGAACTGATATAATAATGAGGGACTTAAATCAACATAGAACCACAGAAGGTTTTGAAGAACAAAAAAGTATCTGCAGAAAGTGTTGCTTCATCTTTTCCACAACAGAGATAAAGTGCTACCACAGAAACTGGCAGTGTTTAGGGAGATTATATAAAGCAGGAGCGGGAGAAGCCTGACAAGTGCTAAAGAGTATTCAGGTCAGACAAAGACATCTGCCAAAGACATCAGTCATATGAGATAAGGAAAATTACAATTGAACTGGAGGAGGAACAGGTGCTGCTCACAAAGGAATATCCTGGAAAGTTAATGGCATGTCAAAACACAAAGTAAAATAAAATATAAAAAAAAAAATAAATAAAACATATACATCTTTGTGTATAGCTGAGAAGTACAAATAGGTGAACTTGGTTGCTTGGGTATTTTGGTAATGAGACTCCTGAAACATAGAGGAATGACATGTACCAATACAGTGTTAAAAAATAATGTTCAAAATGAATAGATTAAGACATCAAATCATTGAGTAGTGCTATACCTGAATTATTCTTTAATCTTTGGGGACATATAATTTCTTAATACATAGACATGGCCACAGAAATATTAGCTTTATATCACAGATTATTTTATTTATTGCATTACCAGCACCTTAACCAAGGTATTTTGTATGAGAAAACGAGATCAATAATATATTACTTGCCTTAATACCCCCCCCCCAAAAAAAAAAAAAAAGATTTGGTGTCTCTAAACTCCAAAGAACAAAGCATACTCCTTTCCTTGCAGGTGAGACTTAGTCCAATTGGAAAGAACACATGATATGTGAGATGTGACATTGATACAATTAAGCTCGATTTATTAAGGACCATGGAGTTGGAAGCAAAGTATTAGAAGCTACTTTGGACAGCTCCCTATAAATCTTCACAACAATCAGCAGAAGAGAAATAACAGAACATGGAAGAAATAGAAAGATCATCACTTTATTAACTCTATGCTCCTGCTGAAGCCATATACATGTAAACTAGAATAGGCCAACAAGTACACTGTCAAAATGGTTAGAAACATAAAACAATTTTAATCTGAGGAAAGAGATGAAGTACTGAATATTAGAAAAGAAAAAGGACACAATGATACAAGATAGCAGATATTAATAAGAATGCTAATTTAGCTTCTTAATAAGGCTTCTACTTACTTTCTAAAGATTTCATCAGAAAAGGACTTTGGTTTGAAATCAAAAGCCAAAAATTAAAACCAATACAAGGAAAAACATTTAAACATAATACTTAATTGACGTGTGTCATTTGTGTAGACAATGCTAACACACATAGTGCATTAAATAGGGAACAACAAACACAAAAATAATCAGAGCCTTAAGCCCTCAGATGCCAGCATGTTGTCCAGTCTGGGAAAATATCACCTCTGTGGGCAGGTTATTTTAAAAATTGCCACTTATGATTTTTTTCCTCACTTTCTCACATGTACTGGATGCTGTATACTGCTGAAGCCAGCTTAATGGTATATCTGAGGATCATCGGTTTTAGAGAAGAGGTGAAAAATTAGATGCCCTTCCACCCCTGCAAATGTTGCAGTAAATACTTTGACTTTCCAGATGTGCTCTGAAATCTCAGATTCCAAATGCTATAGGTAGAATATTTTAAAAGCTCTTGTAAATTCATATCCGGGGAGAAATATCAGAGATATTAAAATCAGAAAATTATTTACTGTCCAAAAGTAAAGGACAGTAAAAACAGGCACTTGTTGGTTCATATCTGTATACATAATTTGTGTATGTGAGTGAGGCATGAGATGAAAAGAAAAAGTCCCTTACGTATTTTTTGATTTCTGTTGGAAATGTGCAACTATGAAAAAGAAAGCAAGTGATAGGCCTCAACTGTCATCACTGAATGAGCATTGTTTCAAGTTTTGAGGCTGCAGATCCTGTTAAGGATGGCTTGCTGAGATGAAATGGTTGAAGCATACCAATAAGAGGCAGGAAGGTGATGTGATTAGTATCTTATCTGTCTGTCCTTGAATTCCCTACTCCTGTGACCTTGTCTGCATTCACATAGAGTGGCTGGGGAATGTATACTGGGGGAAAGGCAGAAGAGATTACAACACTAGTCCATAAGGAAGTTGACTCATTTCAAGTACAATATGAGGACTGTCTAACTACTCTCTAACTATTCTGCTTTTATGCCCCATGATTAAACTCTTGGTAATGTCTAGACGTTATCTGCCGTCTATAGTTTATTTGTGTATTACTTAATTACATTTATTGTTAAGAATGCATTTTTATTGAGTTTAAAAAAAAAATATTGTTTTTCCACATCCAAAACCAGATTGCCATTTTCATATGTAAAAAGATGTATTGTTTTAACAACTGTTCTTTCAGACTGTTCTTGCTTCACACTCTACAAACTGATTTCAGAGTTCACACATAACAAGCTTTATTTATATATTAGTATAGGTCATTATACATTACACTACACATTAGTATAGGTCATCATTTTGGCTACATCAGGATACTCAGAAGACCAGGGAGGTACAGGAGCCCGTGCCCACCTAACATAAAGGGGAGTGTCAAGCACCAGAGACTGCTGTGTGGGTGGTAATGATCTGGAGGTGGGGAAGCCTTAGTCCCTCCTCAGAGAGAATCAGGTAACAAAATTTATGTGATAGATGTTTATGGGATGAAAGTGAGGAAACGAGGAAGAAATGATCTATATTTTGTAATTCATGTAATCTCTGATGTAGAGGAGGGATTAGAAAGGAGTTTTAACTCTCAGACAGTAAAGATATACCCACAGTAAAGATATAGCACACAAAAGTTTTCCATTTGCAGGGAAAGAGAGGAAATTCCCAGTTCATTCCTTAACAGAGTATCATTCTTATGAATACTTTTTTTTTTTCTTTTTTTTTTTTTTTTTCCAGTGCATTCTCGGGATGCCTTCAAAACCAAAAATTACTTGTCATGCTGTAAGAATCTAATAATTTGCTTTCACACAAGGTAGTTTAAGAGGGACAACAAAATAGTGAGATATGAAAGGTCAGAGAACTAAAGTCACGGAGATTATTCAGAGATGGCATGGACACAACATGAAAACCTTTTTTTTTTTTTTTTTCTCCACATTTACATACCTTTTATTACTGCACTACTGTGCTAAGGTAGCATAAAAAGTCCTAGTGTAAATGAGTTTTCCCACAAAGGGAAGTGATTAAATAAGTTTTAGATGATACTTATTCTTGTATCAGTCCCAACAAAGTAGTTTTAAAGTGCCTGAAAGTAGTTGTCATATTGGCATTGATAGTCTGGTTGTCAAAGGGATTTGTTCTGAAGATCTTTGAGTCTACTACAACAATTCATAAACAACAGTCCTCCAAGGTGGCTGATGGCTGCTTCAAAACCATAATAAACCTCATGAAGCTTCTGCTATTTTGTGGGAGACAGTAGTGAAAGCCTGCTGAGTGTGGAAATGGGACATATTTCCAAAACATCTGTTGACATTATATATGCCGAGTAATTGCATTTCAAAATTGTCATGTTTTTCAACACAGGACATCTGTGCTGGTAGGCAATATCTGTGAAGAGCAAACAAAAATGGAATTAAATATACAATAAATATGCTCAGATAAATAGTAATTTTCAGTAGAAAAGAAAACATGCAGAGTTAACTGCATTATCTGTTCTCCCGTTCTTATAGAAAATGTATTTTCTCTGTTCAGCAGTCTAGCACCAGACCAATATACAAGTTAATACAAGTTACATATCCCAGATATTCCCAGGCTGTGATATCTTTTTCACCATGTAGGACAAGTTGTTATCCAAGTCCTAGCTTCTGCACTTCTTCGTACTTTTTTTTTTTTTTTTTTTTTTTTGAGACCGTTTAATTCATAAAACTAAAGTTCACCACACAGACAGTGAGGCAGATATTGTACTGATTCTGGAAGTCACAAAAGCTTATGTGGCAATCACTGGGGTAGTTAAGTTACTGTTAAGTTACTCGGTAGGATATGCCAAAAAGAGGGGTGTCAAAAGTTATGCTCCTGCATGAAACCAGGAATCTCAGCCTGGCACTGCTGTGTGCACTTGGGTATCTTTGTGATATAAAACAGTGAACTCTCATTTGCAGAGTGGTATTTCATAAAAAAGTATGTTTCTATGCTGTTAATGGGGACATGAGAGCTCTCACTTGTATTAGCTACATGGATTTTTGCATTCTAAGTATGGGCTTCAACACCACCTTTTTGAATAAAAGTGCCCTGTGCCTCTTCTATTGAAGCTGGACTCCTGTTTGTGAGGCAAATGTTTCAAACATCCATATAAGAGACTTTTCACACAACTCAAAACAGTACAAAGGAATGAAGTTTTGTAAGAGTATGGATAGAAATCTATGCTCCTCTAAGGTTTCAGATATTAGTGCATCTGAATTGTTAACAGGAGGTGACTTATCTAGGCAGTCAGCTCAGTAAAAAGAAGGATACTTCTGAGTTTCCTCAATAATACATCTATAATTACCAGAGACTTTTCCCTGAAATCTACGTGGATTAGGTCAAGTTTTCTCTATTGCTTTCCTGATTTGAGTAACTTAAATTTCATCTATGGTGTATGGTTTCAGATTTGATAGAAGTCTGCCCATATTCCATCAAAAGTCAATGTTCTGTCTATCACAATCTGTCTCAGGAAAGACAAAAGACATGAGCTGTGTGAAGTTCTCAGGGGCCTAAGCAAAACTGAGATTTTAGGCATCAAGATTGGAACTCTGGCTCTTCTTGTTTCTGAAGGAAGTAGAGGAACAGTGGACGAGTTAAATTGTTAAAATTCTGATTGCTATATTAAACATTTTGTGAATAAACACAATTCATGAATACAATTGAAGTCTGTTTCAGAAACATTTCAAAAATTAATTGTTTCCATTTGAGACAACAAAAAGTTTAAAATGTTGCAATAGTTCTCATAGTGGCCAATATTCCTTATACTTCTCCTGAGTTTATTGTGCAAAATTAAGTAAAAAATATTAAGTTTTGGCCTGGTGATTTAAATATTTAAACCACTTGAAATGAAAAGATCAACATTTAGGCCTGATCTTAACAACTTGGTTGATGCCTCATAGAGAATAAATCACATTAAGTACTGAAAATTAAGTTGATATTTTGGAACTGATTCCTTCATGTGGCTTCACAAAGAGCGGGAAATGTTTTAATGTTGCATGCATTTCAGTGGTGACTTTTTAGTAATTTATTTCCTGCCCTCATTTCCCCTCCCCCTCCCCCTCCCCCTCCCCCTCCCCCTCCCCCTCCCCCTCCCCCTCCCCCTCCCCCTCCCCCTCCCCCTCCCCCTCCCCCTCCCCCTCCCCCTCCCCCTCCCCCTCCCCCTCCCCCTTCCCCTTCCCCTCCCCCTTCCCCTTCCCCTTCCCCTTCCCCTTCCCCTTCCCCTTCCCCTTCCCCTTCCCCTTCCCCTTCCCCTTCCCCTTCCCCTTCTCTACTATTGTCAGTAGCTTATTGATCTTCTGTAAGTGTAACTACTGCCTGTATGCAGTGAAAAACAGCTGAAAAAATTAACAGGAGCTTATATCAGGCTGTGATTTATAACTTCTAAAGAAAAACAGGCATGGTGATTTAGATATGTTATCAATAGCTGAGATAAGTGATGTTTCTCAGCTGAACTACCTACAGAGCTACAAATGTTTTGTTAACTTGTGCTATAAAGAAACCTTGCCACCAGTAGTCATTTGAAGTTTAGGAAAAGTTTTATTTAACTTGGATAGAGAGTATAAATGCCATAGAGTGTGTATAAGTTTGCTGTTGCCACTGCATTAGAGCATTTACATTCAAGATCTGTACTATTACTTGCAGTTAGGATCATTCTTGAAAATATATTTGTTAGTATAACACTGTGGTGTGCTGTAAGTCAGGTTTATTGATGCTAAAGAAAATGCTCTTGGTACAACGTTTGTTCAAATTTGTCTAGGTATCAAATTGGTTTGGAACCTCATGTTCCAGGTTTGACATAAATATGTCTGCAGATATTATAGAAATGATCCTGAACTTATAGTTCCCTGGAGTTGTTTGTGATGCAGTCCATTCTACAAACAATATTTGTCTATGAAATGTAATTTATTTGGTATAGGGAAAACTTCCACACATCTTTCACTGTGTTATGCTGTTCATTGATAGCGTGAAGATAGTGTGAAACATATTATTGATTGCTGCAAGGTATTCTGGTAGAGTACTCTGCAAGGACTGAAGTTTACAGATTTATGATAGTATCACACAGTACATTTGTTCTTGGCATAATATCTACTAATCATATATTACTTAGAAGACAAACATTCGTTTATGAGTGTGAAACTCATAAGATACTGCTTTAGAAGAATGCACATAAATCTCTCCATGGAAGTTACTAGCTGTTGGTATAAAAGGCATTTCTTTTCATGCATTCTAGAGAAGTGATATATATGAAAGATTATTAAGGTTGAAAAATCATCCCTTCAGACTGGTAGGAAATATCAGACTGTATACAGACCTTCTTCTTTTATAATATGTTTCAGTAAACTGCAGTAAAACATACTTCAGTTGAGATGGTCTTCAGCTGGAGATTCCTTTAAGTTTTTTTGAGCTGGCAAAATAAGACACATCCAAAGAAAAAAATAATTATTCAAATTTTAAAATGGACTTAATATTAAAGTACTGTTCAAATTCTGAATTTTCTGAAGTGAGCTTCGTATTCATTTCAGCAGCTATCCCTGGTCTAGAGACCTTGTCAAAATATTCAATTTTAAAACTTTCATTGCTATCAATTTTTTTTCTTCACACTTTCTTCTTATTCTTCAATAGAGAATTGTAGTGTACTGTGTTCAGTGTAGGAAGAGAAAACACTTAGATCTACTGGAAATCTAGTGGAAGGAATGAGCCAAATTTGAAGAATTCTGTTGAGGAGCTAAATTTGTCAGCACTCTAGACCAAAATTGTATTACACAAATTGAGTATCTTTCAATGTACATTTTTTCACCACACTGAGACTTACTTTTTTTCTTTTATTTTCTTTCCTTTCCTTTTTTTTTTTTTTTTTTCATCATGAATCATATTTAATCAAAGTAAAAGAAAAGAAACGTGAAGAAATAGTGAAAAAATATTAGTGAAAATGAATTTTCAGACATAAGTAACTGAAAAAGATAATGGGGACAGGAACACCTCCTGTGCATGAGAATATGTGTATCTACTTATCTTTACCGACCACAGGAATAAAAAATTTAAAGAAACAAATTAACCTTGAATGCTGGAGATCTTGTAATATAGTATAAATATTTCTAGATAATATTTCTATTATCTAGAAATAATCATTTATCAATTAAGTATTAAACAAATATACATATGAAAATGAGGAATTTCCCCATTGTGACTGCTCATAAATTTGAAATTGACTTTTGCAACAATATGGAGACCACAGTACCCTCATGCAGATATATACCCCATATGTAGCTAAAGCAGTAAAACTTCCCATCTAGTATTTTAAGTATTTAACATAAAGTATTTCTAAGTTACAGCATACTATTACTGGCAAACTATCTTTGTCTTTGCAAGTTTTTCTTTAAAGCTTGTTAAAATTAAATCCCCTTTTCCTTCATGTCTAAAAATAAGTATAGGTAAATTCATTTTCTGAAGGTTATGGCAGATGATAGAAAACCTCATAAAACAAGGTTTAGTTATAAGAAGTTTCAGATTTGATACAATTTTTGGTACGATGTTTGCTATGAATTTTGAATACAAAAAAACATTCAGGTATAGCTACCTTTCCTCTCTCTACACAAATAGTAGTGTTTATTCTTTATAAGGTGAAATTATTGTGCTTTGTCCAGTGGGCTTTGCTCTGACAATAACTATTATAAAGGCAGCCCAGTCATTTCCGTTCCCTCAGCAGGCATACAGTGCCTGAATAACAGCAAAACACATGTGGCTTTGCTGCATGTAGTGGTTAGGGAACAGTCAACAGAAAGCTCATGCAGAGATGGAAGTGAGGGTCATGTGTACTTAGAGTGGTTCTCTTAAGGTCTCTATTTATCATTGCAGAGGAAATGAAGGCTTTAGGGACTGGGAGAAAATATGGTGAATGCAGATCTACCAGTTAACCTCCTGACAGTGAGTGAATATATAGTGAACAGTTGCTATGCAGGATTTAATCATAAGCCTCCAAAAGAGTGTATCAGGCATGTTGAAAGCAGGTTGAAATCTTTGGAAGAATTCACAGTCTAACAGAGGTGGCTGGGAATGATGATAACAAGAGCAACATCTGACATGTTTACCTGGTGTCTTCAGTGAATTACTGAATCGATAGATAAAGATGTGGCCATACATGCTGTTTAACTGCGTTTCTGAAAAGTATTTGGCAGTGTATCAGAAATAAGCTGATCTATAAAATCATAACATATAGCTAGCATGTTTGTGTCAAAATGAATACGTTAGGCAAGTTGGAATGGGAATGTATAGAAGGCAAGAAATTTTGGCAAATCTGATTCAGGTTGCAGTAGATTCTACATGATTATAAAGACCATAAAGCATACATATATAAAACACTGAGAAATATCTGCTTTAAAAATATTTAGATATCTGGATAATCAATTTTGTAGAATAAGAGTGTGCAGTAGACCAGTTATTAATGGAGTATATACAAAATGGTAATCAGGAAAAAGTTGGAAAGTCTGAAGTGAATACTTTTTGGTACATGCATTTGTTGTTAATCAATGTCTTTGTTTAAGTATCAGATATTAGAGTGTGAGGGAAAACTGTGATCTTAATTAAATCAGTGACTCCAAGATTGAACCACAGACACAAAAACACTTGTCTGAGCTGGCAAACTGGGAATGAATATTTAAAACTTTTATAAGATATTAAGCAATTATAATATGAAAAAAAACCTCTCCTTGATCACTCGAGCAAAACTAATAGGTGCCTAAAGTGCAGATGAGGTTTCTAAACACTGAAATTTTAGGTTGTTGATTTCTCCCTGTTTGAACACAAGTAAGAAAAGATGACTGGATGGTAAAAAATCGTAAGTCACAAACAATTAGGGCATGATATCTAAGATTTCCAAAAAGAAGATACCATGAGATTCACAGTGGTAGGAAGGGAAGAATCAGCAATTGATGAAGAATGTTTTGAAGTCAGATATGAAAATCAGCCTCTTGGAAATTAAATTTGTCTGGAATACTGGATATGAACCATATACTGATATAGAGCTACAGTTGCCAATGATGCTACTGTTCTTTTAGTACAGATCAAAGAGTTAAGGAAAAATAGGGTTAACATAGAGAAGACTTAGGTATTTCTTGAACATTCAGTATTTTCCAGTTAAGCAAAGTAACTGGGAAAAAAAAAGAGGATTGGGTAAGACACCATTTTGGAAAACTTCCTTGTGTTATTGTGCTTAATGGATTCAGCTATTGATGCATGAGAAATTCTGAAAGTTACAGGAATCCCCTAAAGCACATCGCAGTGGTATTGCATCTCAAAAGATTTTTTTTTTTTTTTTTTTTTTGTGGATCTGATTGATCAGGATGATTTTTTTTTATTTTTTGATCAGTAGAGATGCCTTTCATCCTGCAGAATACAGTGCCAGAAAAAAATAAGTGGATTGCCTAGCCTTGTTTTTGAAACCTATACCTTTGTTTGTTGTCAGCTATTTGTGTTATCTAGAGCTCATTGAAGTCTTGGAGAAAGAAGAGCAAGGGATTGCATGTCTCATCAGAGAATCTGAAGAAATTGGTGTATAAGGTATAGCCAGAAATAAACACAGAACCTCAGAGTAAACTGATGAATAATATTTATTTATATATAACTTAACATGCATTTTAAAAATTGACATCTGTGTACAGAAGACGAATAAGCATTTTCACAGTGGATTTTCTTTTTAAACTTTACATTCTCTCTATTGAGCAGAAAGAGTGATTGTTTTTTATGTCCATGATACATTGTAAGTCCTCGAAGTATAAATATGTCTGGTGTTCATGATGAAAGAAAGGAATACTAAAATGGTGAAATGTCTAAGATACTTGAAAATAAATTAAATTTAGTTCCCAGAACCAATAACCTGTGCAGTAATGCAAAAAGTAAAAGAAACAAATTTCACTACATTTTGGTACTGTGAAGATTGCTAGACAGGTGCTTTTTTTAAACATAATACAAAATAGGAAAACACATTACAGCTCCTCTTGAAAAATTCTTTCCTGCTAAGGAATAAGCAGAAGTATACTAAATGGAAGAAGCAGAACAGAAGTGTTTCACTGCAGGTACTTGGTTAAGCGTATGTGGACTGTTCAGATAATGCCCTAAACAGCAGAGCAAGATACTGTGCAGGAAGGAGGAGTGGTAGAAGTATGTCTTTGATGTTTGAGTCTTAATCTGGCATTTGGTTTGATTTGATGCTTGGATTGGCAAAACTAACCCTATGATTTGCAAAATTGTAAAATCTATACTATTACTGGAAAGTAATAGAAAAAGAAGTCAAACAAATTATTTTTCTCTCAGATGTACATCAAAATAATTGAGTTTATGATTTGCACTGCTTCTAATTTAAACTGGTGAGAGTAACAGGAAAACTGGGCCCTAGAAGAGGAATTTGTCATTAGGACAACATTTTTATCGTTAGTTCCAGGTAAGATATCTAAATGTATGTCTGTATGTGAGCTGGAAGTCTCCATTCATGGTATAATCAACAGAGCTTGATCCAGTTGTTTAAACATGATGATCTAGTGCCACTGGAAACTCATTGTCCTGGATGCAAGCTGTAGGTCTAGAAGGGCTTGGATTTCCATCCTGAACCTCCCCGTCACAGCTTCAAGTCATTCCCTTGGGTCCTATCGCTGGTCACCAGAGAGAAGAGATCAACTCCTGCCCCTCCACTCCCCCTTTCAAGGATGCTCTAGGCAATGATGAGGTCTACCTTGTCTCCTCTTCTCCAGGTTGAACAATCCAACTGACTTCAGACGCTCCTCATATATCTTCCCTTCTAGACCCTTAACCATCTTTGTTATTTTCCTTTGGACACTTTTTTAATAATTTTATATCTTTCTTAAATTGTGGCACCCAAAACTTCACACAGTACTCAAGGTGAGGCTGTACCAGTGCAGAGTAGAGCAGGAGAATCCCTTCCCTCGACTGGTTAGCACTGCCACTCTTGATGCACCCCAGGATATGGTTGGCCCTGCCAAGGCACACTGCTGGTTCATGTTCAGCTTACTGTTGATCAAAACCCCCAGTTGCCTTTCTGCGGAGCTCTTCTCCAGCATCTCATCCCCTAGCCTGTATATATAACCTGTATATATTGCCCCATTCCAGGTGCAGAATTCTTCACTTGTTCTTGTTGAACTTCATGTTGGTGATTGCCCAGATCTCTAATTTGTCCAAATCCCTCTGCAAGGCCTCAGCACCTTTAACGGAGTCAAAAGCTTCACCCAATTTGTTATCATCTGTGAACTTGCTCAAAAAACATTCAAGTCCTTCATCCAAATCATTTATGAAAACATTGAAGAGAGCTGGTCCTAAAATGGAGCCCTGGGGAACCCCACTGGTGACAGGTAACCAGACTCATGTAACCCCAGTTAAAAGAACCATCTGGGACCCAATAGCCCGTTGTTCACTTATCTTATTATTCTTTTATCTAACTGTATTCTGGTCATTTTGTCCAGAAGGATACTGTAAGAGACAGTGTCAAAAACTTTACTGAAATCCAGAAAGATTATATCGGCTGGCTTTCTTTGGTCATCTAGCTGGGTGTTCTTGTCATAGAAGGAAATTAAATTTGTTGGATATGACCTTCCCCTGGTGAACTTGTGTTGGCTCTGACCAATGACTTCATTGCCCTTTAGGTGTTTTTCAATAACTCCTGGGATAATCTTCATAATTTTACCAGGCACTGAAGTGACTCTGACAGGCCTGTAATTGCCAGGATCTTCTTTCTTGCCCTTCTTGGAAATCGGGACCCCATTTGCCAGCTTCCAGTCAACTGGAAGCTCAGTCAACTCTCCAGATTCTTAAGACCATTGAAAAATAATTGAGAGAGGTCCCACAATGATATCAGCCAGCTCTCTGAGTACTCTGGGATGAATCCCATCAGACCCCATACACTTAAATACACCCAGGTAGAGAAGCAAATCCTGCACAAGTTTGGGATTACCTGGAAGTTTATCACTCTTACAGTCACAATCCTCCAACTCAGGCCAGCTAGAGTCCCATCACTGGTGTTGAAGATAGAGACATAAAATGCATTAAATGTCTCTGCTTTGTCAATGTCCTTGCTTGTTAGGTGACCATCCTTATGAAGTATCAGACTGATGTTTGCTCTGTTCCTCCTTCTATTAAAAAAATACTTTTTATTGTCCCCAACATTGCTGGGCAGCTTTCTTGTTGAAATATTTAACTGAAATTCTTCTAGTATTAAATGAAGAAAATTAATATCATAATAAGAGTATTTTATATACATGGAGTGATTTCAGTCTGTATGGAAAAGGACTCTGAAGACTATCACAATAACAGGATTCAGATCCAAAGGTCTGTAACCTCAACAGCAGAGGCTCAGCCAGTCAAGGCTAGAGATGCACTTGGATCACCAGAACCCACCTACTCGAAGGGAATCAGAATTAGATTTTTTAGGATAATAGAATCATCTAGGTTGAAAAAGACCTTCAAGATCATCAAGCCCAACCTTCAACCTGACCTGCTGAGTCCTGTCACTAAACCATGTCCCTAAGTGCCATGCACATAAATACCTCCGGGGATGGGGACTCCACTACATCCCTAGGCAGCCCATTGTAATGCCTGACCGCCCTCTCAATGGAGAAACTCTTCATGATAATCAATCTAAACTTCCCCTGTCACAACTTGAGACCATTTCCTTGGGTCCTATCACTTGTCACCTGAGAAAGGATACCAACACCCTCCTAGCTGCAACTTCTCTTCAGGGAGACTGATGAGGTCTTGCCTCAGCCTCCTTTTCTCCAGACTAAGCAACCCCATTTCCCACAGTCGTTCCTTATAAGTCTTGGTTTACAAATGGTGGAAGCACTGAGAATGCAGCTGTTCTTACGGGAAACAAAAATATTCTATTCTCCTGTGTTTAAATCTTGGCGAACATATGGTTTCACTTTAATGAGGTCCTAAACAGAAGGAAGATTAATTCATGTCCAAATTAATGCTTGGCTGAGGACCCTAGAGTGGGCTCAGATCTGGGAAATCAAAACTAGTCACCCTGCAATGCACTGGGATGTGGATGTATTTAAAATTCTAGTGCTGGCCAATTCCTAACTCATTTTAGAAACAATCTATGGGTGTAAGTGTATTTTATAACAATAACAGAAAACAATAGTTTTTTTTTTTTCACATTGATATTGCTGATACTGAGGTTGTATCTTATGATTACATTATAACTGTGTTCAGTTGTCAGACTTTGGTGTTTGTACGATATAAATAGTGCACAAGCTTAAAGTTTTGTCTTAGTGCCTTAAAATGGTGTCTCATCATTATTTTTTATGTGGTCAAATTTGCCTTACACCAGATCATCAAATCTCCAAGACCTATGCCAAAATAAGGATTAATGTTTTGTTATTATTATTATTAATAATCATCAAAATTGGATAGTTAAAACATTGCATGTATTAAAAACCACAGCATTTGAAAAGAATTTTTCTACTAATGCCAAGATACAACATTTTAATTCTATCAATTGTAAAGAATGTAAAAGGTACATCCTTTTATCTCTCATTGCTAGCAGAAATGGCACTACTCTAAGATCTCAGAAGGTGACTGTAGGATATCAAATAGGCAAATTAAAATGTGGAAGACAGGCCAAGCTGAAAGCTCTTCAGAGGTTCCTGCTGTCAGTGTGTAACTTCTGGATAAAGTTGAGAGGAATTAAAACCTGTTTCCTATGGACATAAATCCAAATTTTGTCTGATGGCAAGTTTCTTTTATTAGGTGGTTTTAGCAGCTTTCAGACCTTGGTTCAAGGAGAACTGAAATTATCTGTAAATTATGCTGTAGCTATTATGGCTATTTATTTATATGATAAAATGGCAAACATCATTCTGTCAGTAGAACATAGCATTTTGGACAGAATGGAGAAAAGCTTAGAAAAGTGAAGGTATTTTCAGGAAGAATATTTCTTCTACTCTCCACAATAATCAATAGGTTAATGAATGGTCTATTAAAAAAATACAAAGATTCTATAATATTGATTGTTTCCATAATTAAAGCAAAGCAAATTCTAAATATCAACAATTTTAGTGCAAATGGCTTCATTAAAATGCGGCACAGAACATACGCCTACATTGTTGATACCATTTTTCTTGTTTAATCCATGGCAGCTACGCAAACTGGCAGCACTTAACATGATTATGTCAAGATCTCACACAAGTTAGCTCACAGCCAAGGGCTGACATGCAGAGTCAATACGCCAGGGCTAATTATGTTGATGTCAAAAAGTTACCTTTCTTTGTGCATGATAAATGTTTTACATAGATTAAAGCACGTTTGTGTACTGTGAATTTTACCCTAAAGATTGCACCAAAAGGTCATCAGTCTTTGATGCAATTTAATTACAATATTGTTGATTATGCATGCCTTGTAATCTGATACTCTGATCAAAGTCAAGTGTGGGATTTGGGAAAAAAAAAAAGTATTATGACTTTTAATCATCATTTCTGCTCAGTGATTATGTCTGGAAAACTAGTACGGTCTGCATGTTAACCTTTGAAATGAATGCTTTGACTACATCTATTGTATTTCATTTTCAGTTCTTCACAAATTGAAGGTATTAGCATATTCCTTTCTGTGAGATTTTTGTGCAGTCCATGACATGCACATGTAAGGAGGAACAGAGCTCCCAAAGATACTCTTAAAGACTCAATGATCAAAAGTTTTACATTTTGCAATAGTAAAATATGTCCAGGACTTCCAGTTCTGATTTCATAACATTCCTTTACTGCTAATGGAAGACATATTGCTTATTTTGCAGTATATAAATTCTCCTTTCTTCTTCTCCTACGTTACTTAATAATTTTCATATAAACATTTATTTGTTAAGTGTATGGCTTACCTCCTGTGAACATGGATAAAATCTGGAGGATAAAATCCTGCCTTCATTTGTCTGATTTGTTTTGACCTTCCTTAAAAATGCATGTCTTTTTGGCTTACCTTCCCAGAGGAACTATCTCTGGGCAAGATAATCCATAACCTTTCCATCCTCTTCTTTTACCAGGATTGTTGCTAGTTTATGCAAATTATAATGCTAAGGAGAATTGATATGAACATGAATTGAATGTTCTTTTAATGTTTTTCTGATCGTATTTTCCTTCCAAGTTGGAAATACAGTTTCTGTGGGTTCGTACATTGCAAAATTGCTGATTTGTCCCCCTTTTCTTGCTGTCTGCTCCTAGTGCAGTTACGGTTCTCATTTCTTCTGGGACAACATCTGTCAAAGGTTGTTGATATGCAGGCAGGGCATATCTGGTGCTTGTATTTTTTAAATGCATTGTGGAAAGGCGTGCACCTAACTGTCAGCTGGTGTGTGCACCTTGAATTTATGTAAGATATGTAGTATTCTGGAAAGAGAAACTGCTTTTTAACCAGTGTAAGATTATCAAAAACAATTAATGAACTATTTTTTTCTTTCCATGACTGAGAAACCAACTTTTCATCCTGTTTGATGGATAGATGCGTTGTGGCATAGATGAATTCTTTAATCCTTCTTCCCTTCCCACTCCCCCTCAGTACATTTCTTCAGTAATGACAGTTCACAGAAAAACTCTCCAGAGGAATATAAAATCTTGGCATCTGTATTCCTTTTTGGAAGCAACTATTCTGAAGAGCTATCCTTGTTGCCTAATGAACCAAAACTCAAAACCTTGGATTTCATTATGGTTATGATTCCTTAAACCACTAGAGTCTCTCATCAAAATGTGGTCTCATTAAGAAAAAGAGACACTGTGCACCACTCCATTAAAATGTGCTAAGCTAACATGTTGTCTGACGTGAGGTGAAATGAAATATAATTATTTTAGATCTGTTCCTAGTGGACTGTAGCATTTATCATCAGCTGGAAAAATTTGTGAGACAGTTTGGTATTCTTAGTTCTGGAAGCCCAATTCTAAATACATGTATAAACTGATGAGTCCAGAGAGACATGGACTTGTTCTGATTGAGGAAATTGGATAGCCTGTGTTGTGGTCCAGATTCAGCCAGTAACTTCTGCTGTTGTTTTGAAAAACATCACTGCATCTTGCATTATGTGTAGTGTTTGCATGTGTATCCAGGAAATGAGAGAGCAAGGAACATTTTTTTTTTTTAATTATTTTTTTTTATTATTTTTTTCATATACATGTCCCACTTTAAATATCTTGTGCAGGAGAACAATCTCTAATTTCTTCACATCAGGGGATCAAGGGACTCTTCCTTCTACAAAATGATTTTTGTGCTTTTGCAAATAGAAAGATCAGGAGAGCTGCAACATGCTTTGAGATAGCAAATGATATGTTTGCCCCAGAGAAGCTGTAATAAAAGTTAGAGATTGGGAGGGGAAAGAAAATTTATGCAATACAAAGGCTGAGGTACTTTGGGAATCTGTTATCCAGGGAAAATCCAATAAAGATCAGATTTACAAACAAGTCAAGGCTTTGAGTATGCGATTAAGTACCTAATTTCAATGCAGCATTTTTTGTAACTGGGGCATGTAAACTTAACTCGCAAATAGGTGTTCAACTACCTATTTACATATAAACGATATGAACATATAGTGGTGGTACCTGCATATTAAAATAAAGCGTATTGCTCTATGCCCATATTTCATGAAAACAAGTATGATTTTGGATCTCAGTAATGTGCTAAAGCTTAAAATATTTGTCCATGATTTTTTTCCAGATAATTTTAACAATTCTCTGAAAAGAAGTCTTGCAAATTGTTTTCTGGATTTCTAGATGCACTATTGATAATGATCAAAAGGGCATAATAGAATGAGATATTTGTATTCAATCACTTTCCTGCTTCATCTGGGAAGGTGATATCTGAGCATCACGCACAAATATTAACGTTTTTCATTGAGGTCCTCTGTAGTTGTGCATCAGTACATTGATCATATTGTCCTGTGTTATGTTGCACATCGTATCAGCACAATGGGGAAGATCACAAGATAGTGTATGAGAAAAAAATAAGAATTAATGTGGTCTGCGGTATTAAACTATCTCTTTTGGACTGCTGGTTCTCAGAAGTCAGGAAAACACGCTGGGCTTCTATGTCAAGAGTGTTCATGTTGACCCAGGCATCCTATGGGTCACTGAATACTTGAATAGTTCTTGAAATTTTCAGCACATTTAATTCCTCAAATGCCACTTTAAACATTGTGCACAAGGTTAATACAGCTGCATAGTGCATTCTTTTTTTTTTTTTTTTTTTTCTTACTCCAAGAATTAATTTGACTCTTCCTGTGCCTGAGAACAGCACTCCTGTTTCATTTAAACTCAAAGACTTGCAGGAAAAAGAGTAAACTGGAAAAAGAGTAATGATTTCTAGAATTCTGCAGGAAGTCTGAGTCCCAAATCCAAATGTGACATTGCTTGCAACTACATACATAATGTTCCCATGCATTTATCCCAGCTATAACCAATAGCTAATAAATTATAGAGGCCCAATGTGATTTACACACAGAGGTTTCTATACAGGACTTTATGTGAATGAAAATGACTACTATTTCTTTTTCTGTCCAAAGAAAAGAATCAATTGAATTCTTGTGGAGAATATAATTTTCTTCCATTTAGTTTTAAATAGCATTAGCACAGCAATCAGATTTTGAGGTGAAAGATAAATACTTCTGGACCTGGGTCTGAAAATGTGCAAAACATTAGGCAACAAAGAGAACAACTCCCTCGCCTTTGTATTTCAAAGGGCATTAACATTTTGCTGTATAGGCGGATAGCTTCTCAGACTGTTTTGCCTCCAGGTGACCTATTCCATTATTTTAAAGCCATATTAAATGCCCTCTGAGTGTTTATGAAAAAAAAAGAAAAAGAATTTAAGCATTAAGATTTTATCATTATTTTAAAGTCACATTTGATATCACAGTATAAAAGTCATGCTACTAACTGGTGATTGCTTCTGATGGTGCTGTACTTTCTACAGCAGAAACTTCAAAGATTATTGTAAATATGTAACAATACAGAGAAAACAGTCTAGCACTGTCAAGAGAAAAGGAAATGTAATACCATTAATCCTTAAACTGCATTTAACATTACACAAGGAGACCAGTGCCCATAATTATAAAAGGGAGCGGTGACAATGTGATAAAGCCAATCCTATGTGGTCATCTCCAGTGCTCAGAAAAAGGGAACCAAATAAATAGGGGTAAGAATCCAAGTCTCAGTGGTGGAGGAAATGCCTGTGCATGTGTATGGAAGTAGGGGAGGGAGTCAGAGGTCAGGTGGGGGGAGCAATGAGGGGTATCTGCAGATGTGTGGGTAGGGAACATGGGTTACAGAGACAGAGGATGAGGAAGTTTGAGTCAGGAGTTGGGTGCAGAGTTGCGGCTGTGGCTGTGGGCTTTGAATGCTGCACTGTGGATTAGTCTAGTTTTGTGGACAGAAGAAAGATTTTCTTTATAATCGGGGGCACGCTGGTGAGATAATGGCTTCTGGTTCATGATTTTTGTTTTCTAACAGAGGAAGTTATATTTTTTCTTTCTCATACTAGGTTGGGGTACATATACACCAGTCACATGTCAGGTGGCTTTAATTATCCTTTTAAAAGAGAATGATTAGAAATAAACGAAGTACAGTTAAACCTCTGGGCTACTACTCACATTTTCCTGGTCTTTCATTGGATAGATTCCTCTGAATGCAGTGAGAATTTGCCTGAGTAAAACAATGAATAAGAACCTTTACTTATAGCTTTAATTATGAAACAGAGCTACAGGAGAAATCAATGTCACATTCATTTAAATTTGGAATATTGGAGCATGTTATTAGTCTCACTAAACCAGGGCCTTGCCTTTGTTAGCAGTGCAGATCTAAGGCAATCTCGTTGTTTTTTTCTCACTGTTTCCTTACAGGTGGATTGCTACAGTTCCAAGTAACTGCAAGACATGGCAGCAGCTACTGCTCTTACTGATAAATGTTGCAGTGAGCTTGACTAGGGCATACTGAGGTACCTTTGAGGTGATGAATAAGAGCTTTTAAAGGCAAAGCCCTGGACAGAGTGATGTATGAAGTATTCAGTCTGCCTGTTTGTGAATGGTTGTGTTAGGCTGATAGCTGTGCTATAATGCTTTCACAGCAATGAGCTACTGAAGACTGTGTGCCTGTGAAATGTCTGAGTAAACACTGTGTAGCTGCATCCCTTCTCAAGCAGACCTTAGGGCAATATTTCACCTGTTTCCCTCCTATTTTGAGGAAAGGATGAGATTTTATTGGTTTCTCAGGGGCCAAGTGATGTGCTTGGTTTTGTCTCCCTTCCCTTCTTCTTGCTCTTTGCTTACTGTGTGACCTGGCCTTTGCTCTTCCTCCTACAAGTGATGTTAAATTTGAGGAAGGTACATTGTCATCTGTAGTACCCTGTGTACAAGCAGAGGCTCAGTATCTGTATCATGGCATCACATTAGGATTCTTTCTCCAACTTTCAGACTGTGTTACAGGCTTTTAATACCCCTTTCTTTTTCTGTCACTTGCAAGTAGATGTTCTTTCCTGTTTTTATGGTTTTGGATCTGAGGGGAAAAAATCAATAAAACATTCAAATAAAACCACAATGAAAAACAAAGAAGGCACCACACACGGAGCCCAAGGATGTGTGCTCTTTTGGTGGTAATGTACTTGAAAGACTTTTATACTTCTGAACAAGAGAGAATGATTGCTTTTAAAGGTATATTCAAGGATACATACAAAAAATGCTTTGTGAATATCAGTGGATGAAGACTTACATTTATAATAATCGATGACAGAAAAATAAACTTGACACAAACAACTTTTCAGCTTACATGGTTTATGAAAATGTAATGTAGTATAAAAACATACCATCAGTATCTGATTCAGAAGATAAGCAGGGAGGAAGCAACTATCCACACTGAAAAGGCAAACATTAGGATTAAAGATTAGAAAAAAGACTGTGCCATTTTGCTAGAATGCCCATCAGGGCAGTTTGTTTGCACTCAGTAAAGCAAAACCTTTTGCTGATGATGTCACATTGTTTTTAGCTGACATTTTGAAGTATGCATCTATGATAAACATGTAGGGGAAATAACCTGTACTGAGATGACAGGAGATATGATTAGATCATGAGAAATCCAGATCCCTCAGCAGAGAGATGATATTGAGAACAGACTAAAATGCAACTAGACAGGTTGTGAAGAGATTAAGGCTTGCATGACACAAAACTGTGAGCTTGTCGCACAGCATGATATGGGCTTATAAAGCAGTCTTTCTTCCCTCCTTCGAAGAACCTTCAAATCATTCACTCTGAAGGGAAACAATTGCTGAGAATTTAGGCAGGGTATCTTGCACGCCTAGTAGGTTGCAGCTGACAAGTGGCAGAGCAAAGCACTCATCTGATGACAATCAGCAAGTGTGGGACTAGGTGGGCTAAAAGAAAGGAAGAGTACCTACAAACAATGGGCTGCCTACAAATCAGAAACACCCAGGATATTATCTTCTGCTAATAGAAATCAATATAGCTCATATACAGATGTACAGAGAGTTTATCTCAGAGGCATGAGAAAATGTGCTTGATCTTCCCCTCTTGCACACAGAACATAAATGTTCTGCCAAGTTGCCGGGACTGTGTCATTCACTATAATCCATGACACAACATACCAAAATATTTGTGGTCATTATTTCTCTATCATCCTGAATTTAAACATAATTTAACAGTTCCCTAATTCATTTCTTACAACCACACTACAGGGGTTTACATAAGAGTTTAAAAATAATAAGCCATATTCCTTCTCTGCAGAAAAAAATAAAAATAAAAATAGTTCTACAATCTATATTTTGTACCTCATCTTTACTTGACTAAAATTTTAATTGATATAGAATTTCTGCAGGAGCAGTTTAATGGAGACCTGGATTTTTTTTACTTTTCCTCAAGTGGTAGATATGTTTACATCCCCCTCAAATACTGAGTTTCCATAAATATTTAAATCTTATTACTTAAATACAAAACTTATGTAAGAATGAAGATATTGCATTTAGTTGAATTAAACATACATCAAATAGAAAAAAAAATAGTAGATTATTGGACTATACATTTATAATCATAATATTCTGTTTCCCCTGTAATTATTAGGTCAATCTGAAGTTTAAATTTAAGGTCCTTTGTAATATTTTCATTGCTGTGACTCTTCACTGCCATCTCTAGATGTCTCAATAATTGGAAATAGGGTAGCGATTTCACATCATTCCTACAGGGGACACAGATGAAAGGGTTGAGACTGAAGGGATAACACATGAAAAGAAGCAGACGGAATTATTATTGCCAAGTCCAACACGCATTTAGAACAAGGTGTCAGAATGGATTGATTTCAATAGAAAAATTGCCCTAGTAACAACAGAGTTAAATGTATGAGTAAGGACCTCAGGAATTGGACTATTGTTTGATATTTCCACAATCACTTTGCATGTCAGTCAGCATTAGTGCCTGTCTGGGAAGCTGACACTGCCTGAAATAGTTTGGTTGTTAAGTATTGGCAATGGTCTGATTAGCCTTGTTTTGAATGAGCATTTATAGTGTAGATAATTGTCTTTATCCTTGTCTTGTTGACTAGTATGTTCTATTATTTCTTACACTTGTAATCCATTTGAAGCCTGCTTTCAACACAAATACTTTGTGGTGGTGCTTTCTTCCCTAACAGCTTTTTAACACCCTCAGTCATAACTTAATGTTGAGTGAAAAACATCAGTAGTACTGGATGTAGCCTGTGCATGTATTTTTGTAGGTCTAACTGCATTCAGGCTTCTACTGTAACTGACAGAGTCTGAAATTATTGAAAAGTCTCTCTTGAGTATTATGATGTTCTTAACCCAATTTAATTCTTTATGAGCTGCACACTGTGAACAGGCAAGTCAGTAGGTGGCATGCAAATTTTGCTTTTCATTAGTGCGAGTATATAACTATAGGGTCTCTTTTCTAGCGCAGTTGTGTTCTGAGAAGTGACTATGTAAAAATATCACTTTCATGAACATGATCTCATTCTGCATGAACTACAGATTTATTTATTATAATGACATTAAAAGAAGGAAGTCTTTCCTAATGGCAAAAGAGAGGATTTGGAGTAGGACAAGTAATATGTAATTCCCCAGTGTTGGAGTTTCCCTAATCTTGAATCCAGTTTGTTAATGTGTTGGTAGCTGACTAGTTTACTGAAGTTTGGTGCAGGATTTCAATGCCTTTCTCTCACCAGTCCTGCAATTCCCTCTCCATACATAGAAGCCATGTAGGACCTTGGCTTTCCTACCTACTCTGGGTCAAGTTTTTGTCCCAGGGTGCTGTGAGGTAACAGTGTCCTCCCATTAGCTACCTTTTTAGCAGTGTTCTTTTGACCTCTTCTGCCTTACATATGGCTGTTCTGTGGAGCCAACATCCACCTTGCCTTGATTATTAACCTTAAAAAGTTGAGCAATCTCTCTGGTCATAGGAGTTCATGTGCCATCTTTCTGGCAAAGAGCCATGTCTAGAGAGAAGGGCTGTGAAAGAAGTGCTGCTGTGCCCAGCTAGGGTGCTTGAGGTTGGGAGTGGAGTGCTATGATAGGACCAGACCTCTTAATTTCATGCTCCCAGATCAAAGAACTGCAATGAGAATTTAGCTTCACTTTTGTTGTCACATTTTTTTTTCAAGGAATTCACCTTGATGGAGCACTGAAGATGCTGCTATGAAACAGAGCAGTGTGAGTAAACCCCAAATAAGTGCATTAGCTGTGGAAATGAGAGCTCTTCTGCCAAAGATCATTGCTGTTGAACTTTGAAGAAGCAACAGGAAATATAGTGCCCAGCCACCTAGTAATTTAACTCTGATTCATAGTACATCTGTCAGCAGTAGATTCCTATTGCTGGCAGGAACTAGAAAAAAGAAATACTGCCTGTCATCAAAGCAGTTCAGCAGACCTTCCTGTGAATCCAGCAGTAAGCATCATTCGCTCCCTCATAGCAAACTTATATGGGACAAAATGAACAGTTTGATAATAAGACCGATCATAAAATGAAGTGTTTTGTGTACCTTTCTGTTCTTATTCTCATGCCAGGTAGGTCAGTTTACAGATGGGAAATGTCTTCAGAAGTTAGTTAGAATGTTTCCTTTCCTTTTTTGGACATCACCAATCACATTCTTATATTATTATTTGAACTATTGGCAAATGCTAATTAGGCAATGATATAAAGCCTAAAGTAATTAGGTACCCATATAGAAACCTGTGTCATAGACAATATCTATAAACATCTCTATAAAGCTAGGTGGGCTTTATAAATAATGGCATGTGTTTCACCACTTCACTGAGAATATTTTGTGGATAATTGATAGATGAGGAAAGAAGAGAACAGCTGGAATATTTGACAGTATTCTCAGGGAGATGTTTTGCTAGGGAAAGGTTTAGGGAAAGAAGCATAAATGGTACCTGTAATCATTAAGATTATATATACACTCAGATATGCAAGTGGCCACCTTCCACACATAACAACAAGGTACACATTTCTAGATTTAGTGTACTTTATATAGGAACTTTGTTAAAAAAATATTTTTTAAGAATTTAAGAATTACTTTGACAGGCTCCTCCATATCCTCTCTTTTACAGCAGTGCTGAAGTCTCCTTAAGGTTGCAGCTTTGGGTGTAATTGGTGGAGATGGTTTCAACCGATTTCAATAGCTTCTTTGTAGTTTGTGTCTTTAGCATCTTTTTCTGCTTGTCTAGCATGTTAACAAAACCAGCCTGGACTCTGGCATGAGAAAAACACCCTTTCTTTGTCTTTGAAATCTCAGGCAAAATCTGAAGTGAGGAGGTTTCCTAGGCTCACTTTACGGAGATGCTTTAGCAAACAAATTACACTAAAGCATCCAGCTTTTGGTATCTTATATCTCCCTTCCCTGTTAAGTCTGCTACAGTTATGAAAGTCAGACACCTACTTTTAAAATATTATTCTGGTACAACATATTTTCTCACAGCAGATGAACTTTTTCATGTTTGCAACTTGCCAAATGTAGCTTAGAGATTTTTAAATGGAATCAGAAGTGAATACGTTTTCATTGATATTTATGGTGCAGGTTTGGAGGGAAGGTGGGAAAAACAGTGAAAAATAAATATGCTTTTTAATAGTCATTCTTTTTTTTTTTTTTATAGTACATGATGTGTTTAGTAAATAGTATATGTGAAGATGTGACTTTATTTTTTTTAAATCTAAAACATGGATAAGTTTCTAGAACTGCAGTAGTGGCTGAGAAAAATGTATTTTGGAGCAGCACCAAGTGAGCTGGCATATTTACAGAACAGAGTTGTGCTGAGAACACTTTGCTGCACAGTGAGCTTTACATATACATATCACTGAAAATCACCATTAAGAACCATGATTGCTGGTTAAGTATGATGGAATAACAAAATGGATTAATAAATAAATAAATAAATAAATAAATAAAATAGAAAGAGAATGTGATTGTGTGAAAGCAATGTTCCTGGCTAAAGGCTCGCAGTTCCTGAGGAAAAGGGAGTACAAGAGCTCCCTTCCCCAAGAGCCCTGCAAACTGTGGCTGGAAAGCAAGGCAGGGCAAAACCCAGGTGCCAGGTTAGTCCTGCTCTCTGCCTGAGCAAGCAGCCCTGAAGAAAGAAGGGTGGTCGTGAAGCATCTGCCGGTGAGCATCCCAGGATGCTGGAGCCTGACCACTTCTATATGTCTCCTGGGCTGGCCACTCTCTGTAAGAAACCTTGTTGAAATGAAGTTACTCTCGGCCATCCAAAGCTCCTTTTCCACGTGTTCTAGTTCTACCTGAGTATTTACTTAATTATTTTAGCTGCATCTCCAGCAGAGAGGGAGGATACACTCTCACTGGTTGAACACTGGAGATAAGAAAGGGGCTGCAAAACTCACCCTTCCATAATTCTCTGGGCAGTTTACTTAATCCCACAATGCCTGTGTTGCTTCACCAACCCATTTGCTGCAGACCTATTTGTTAGTGGGGAGAGACATCTCTCTCTTGATCTGCAAAAGCATTCACTGCCGCTCTGATAAACAGATTGCATTTCAAATGAACTTGAAACATAAGAAGATGACAGTTTAGGAAATGTAAAATTGAAATATGAATGGGTTATACTCTACTGTATATGTGGGGGAGGGAAACATGATAACTGAGCAGTTTAAATAGCAGGGTTCCCCTCTGTTTCTTTTCTTCCTAGTGCTTGTGGTAAATTACGGGCTTAGTACTCAGACTCCAGTGCATATTTTACCACCTTGTTTCATAAGTCTGAATACAGCATTTAGTGGGAGGACAGCCTGTAATTATGTTGTAAGTTATCAAACAAACTGCAGATGTATAAATGTGAGGGTAGGCTTAACTATTTTGTTTTGAAAAGGAACTTTAATATTAAACAAATGTGTACTTATTGGAAATGGCAGTGTTGAAAGCCCGCATTGTGAGTCTGACTTAATAAACCTAATCTTTCCCTAAAGCTCTGTATATTATGGAGAAGTAATAAGATATCTCAACTAACTTAAATATTTCCTTTCATTTTAGAAAGAGCACCCCACTTCTAAAAGTAATTAATCATCTGTTTTAAAGCATGCCTTGTACATGACCAGATTTTTGATATCACCTGTACAGATGCAACTGCTTGCACAATAATCAGACACATTTATTCACAGTAGCTAGTTAGAACAAATACATAAAATGTTTGTGTGTATTTGGAGAAAAGTAATATTTTATAGCATTCATTTTTTTCGAAATCCTGCCTGTAAAATCAGATTTTGACAAACAGAGCTAGATATGAACCAACCTCCATCAAAAACTGCAACTGAACCTAGGGCAAATATTTAATATTTCTCATGAGCTGTGGTTTGTATTACTTTAGTTTTTACTGCCTTCTGTTTTCCATTTTTCACCTAGGACAGAGGAAATGCTACCTGAAGTCTGCTATTTTTTAAATACTTCTAACGCATCTTAAAGGATGAACTGCCCTGAACATTTTTTAGTCCATTTTTGCAGGCGCAGTAGATTTGGATCATTCAAACATATACTACATGAGCATGTGGATAATGGGCACTCCTCTAAGCTGACATCAACTACTCTCAATCCTTTTTGAAGTCTTCCTGCTAAATATGAATGAGATGCTGGTATAGGTACTGTACGGGAAACGTGCTAAAAAGATAAATGTTATCAGTTGCCTTGCTAAGTAGTTTACATGGTTATGAATGTCTCGGTAGACAAATATGACCTCTTCTGATTAACCAAATAATGATAGTGAAAAAAACACAAATATTTAAAATTTATTTGGTGTGCAGAAATATGCAGTTATTGTCAGAAAGGACAAACAGAAATCAGCATGATTTATACGGAGTTTGGTTTTCTGCTTTGAACCAACAGTTTGGGTGGATTTGCTTATCATCATCTATGCTTATTTAAGGAGCAAGGAATCAGAAGAAACCAGTGAAGAAGCAGAGTATAGTTTATGGTACTGGGAAAGAGAACAAAGAAATAAGAGAGGAGGAGGGAAGCAGGGAAATGAAAGTCATTTAATTCACATGGCTCTCAGTGGGGAGACTATCTAGAGACCAGGGGTGGTGGCAGATGGAAGCAAGGAGTTCATTCAGAACTCACACTTGAGGTATTTTTGGTATTTGCTTTCTACTTTAGTTTGACCTTTCATCTGAATGTGCCAGCTCGCCTGCTGAGGAACCAGCATCCAGAGCTTGCATGGTCCATAGGGCTATGGATATTTCATGTTGAATCACATACTTTATACATTGTCTAATGCATAAGGAATGTAAATCATTATTACAGACATCTGTATTTTTTCCTGAGGTTAGAGCCTTTAAAAGGATTTTCCTTTTTTGATGAATCCATCCTACAGCAATTAATGGGACTCTAAATTTCTTGCTGGAATGTTTCGCAAACTGTTACAGGACTGAGATAAAGCAGGATCAAATGCTCTCATATTTTCTTCTCTTTATATTAGATAAAAGAGATTTACAAAGAGACCTGTTAAGTAGAACATTAGTGCATGACTTCATTCATTGTTTACAAAAGCAAAGAGTTGAAGTCTAGCCACAACAACAAGTTATAGAAAGGAACAGTTGTGGTGCTTGACACTTGGACTGAAAAGTAGCCCTTCCTCAAGAGACCAATCCACTACACTCAAGAGATCAGGCGACTGCTTTATTCAAGCTGATTTCAGCAAAAGTATATTTTAACAGACCTATCTGACTGCTCTTCTAGTTAGATCAAGTTTCACCTTCAGTGCCTGCAGCTATGTGACACATAAAGATTGTGTCAAAAGATCTAAAGATCTAAACACATTAGATTTGCCAGCAATATCAGAACTTTTCTATAATGATTTCACAGCCTTCTCAAAAGCCTTTCAAAATTCTTCCTTCCAGTGTTTGAGAGTGATATCTCAAACATACTTGGAGGCACGGTATAATCTGTGCAGCAAGGAAAGGTGTAGCACGAATCTGACTGGTGAAATTTTTGAGCCAGTCCTTTGGGCCCCAGTCTGAAGGTTTAAGAGGCAATAACCTTAATATTTGTGTTGATAAATGCAGCCGGCAGGCTTTTCATATAACAAGAGAACAAGATGGCAGAAAGATTTTCATTGAAAAAACTGTCATGTTCATTTCCTACTTAATTATGCTTATTCTCTTAGGTTCTATCTTAGTTAATAATAAAGCTCTGACAATTGTCTGGAGGCTTTGTACTGAGTCCTGGGGACCCAGTCCTGATCCTATGTGCTGTAGTGATCAGAAGTAATTGAAATCATCTGATCAATAGGCACAGCTGATGTGTGTTCTTAATCTACATCAATTGCAAGATAATGGGATTTACAGTAAAACTCAGAGGAAAGTCTAAGCTAAGTATTGCTATGTTGGATTTAAAGTAGAGTGTTTACATAGAGTGTTATGATGATTCAGGTGAGAGCTGCTAAATTTATATTTTTTGTGGCTGTTTTTTGTTGTTACTGTTATCATAACGAAAAATAAAGGTTGATGTACATATCAACTGTATTCTTTAGAGAGTGAGAGGAAAGGAAAAAAAAAGAGAGAAGGCTAACATGAGTGAAAAGTTGTAGAGAACTATTTGTCTCTTAGTACTGTAGTACGCTATTTATTATCATTGTGTGCCACAAAGTCTGCAGGAAGCAGGGAAGAAATCTGTAGGAGTGAATTCAGTGGGGTCTGTGTTTTGCAGCATCCAACACCCCATTGTTCTGGAAGAAGTAGGGGAAACCAATAGGGCAGAAATAATAATTGGAGGTTCTATCTCTATGGGCCAGGAGAAGGTCTAATTCCACTCTGAGGTCTGTAGGGCACAGTAACCAGTGTATTGAAAACTGCTAGTGATGCACCAAATAAGCATTTTTAAAGCCAAAAGTATATGGGGAAAAGAAAAATATGTCAGTCACTGTGATGACTCGGCAGATGCCCAACTACCGGCAACTAGAAATGTGTGGATCAGCATTTGAAAGAAGCTTGTGAAATGAAATTTTATTGGCTCCTCAGAAAAATTCATCTTGCCAAAATAGATTTCTTGTTTACTTTCCTTGAGAAAGTCAGTACTTCATCTGTATCAGATTAAATAAATAAATAAATAAAAAATGAACCCCCAATCTTCCACAGCTGAGTAGTAAAGGCCTTGAAAATAATGTCCATCAGATATAGTCCTGCTCCTGTTATGACTGGTTTATAGAAGCAGCTTTTTACAGTGTATGGCTTGCTTCCCCAAACATACAGTAACCTTCCAGAGGGGAGATTATGTAGTCTATAGTCTTCATTTTGAATTAATTCCATGTAAAATCCTATTGGAATAGATAGGAAATTTGGTTGTGATTCTACCTCTCTGAAGTCCCTGAAAGCTTTGCTATACTTTTAGTTCCTTCAGGTGCCAGAGATCATCAGATTCTAGTTCAAAGCAATTATACCATCTGTATGTACAGAACCTGAAAGGAGCTTCTGGCAGTTTTATGAAAATCCACATGAAGATAACTAAAATTACCCTGCATTTTGGGGATTATACAGTATGAATTTGTAAATTACTTAGATCGTCTGCTTCAAAGGAATTTAGGCAAAGATCTGGGCAAGAAACTGTCAGAAACTGCAAATGTTGGAAGATAGACTAACCTACTGCTTTCTGTGTACAATATATGTTCTTCCTTTTGCAGTAAGATCTAAAGTTTGTAAAAAGTTCTCAATTAGTAATCATTCAAACTCAGAGAAAACATCTTTTTCTATTTATGAAACATCAGAAAGAACGCTGTCCCATGCTTATCTTTCCCTGATATCCTAGAATAATTCATTAAAACATAGTCTTCTGAAAAATGCTGTTTGTTATGGGCTGTGAACTTACTGAATTTTACTGGTTAGACAATTGTAATTGATTTGGTAGTAAGCATTTTGCACACATTTTTGCCTGTACACCTTTGGTCCATGATGACTTACAGAAGGAAAGCACAAAAACTAGAAGCAAAATGATTTAAAAATTCCACAGTAAATGAATAATATTGTGTATGTTTGAGTGCATCTGTCCAAATGGTTCTGTGAGTTTTGGGGCAAATTCATTTCCATCTTTTCAAAAGGCTGAATAGGATCTTCAAAAAACTGGTGAAAATTATGTATTGTACTATTACTCGGCCTGCTTGTATCTTGAGTTTTGAATTTTCTGTGGGTATAGGAAGACCACAGCATTTACAATACTTGATCAAATACTAATCTCCTATCTGTTTTTAGTTTTTCTCTGTGACCATTTAGATGATCTGTAGGATTTTCAGTGAGATTTGCTCTTCTGACTCCTTTGGGTCTTCAAAATTCCACCTTGCTCACAACATTTTACATACCAACAGATGTTATAAATCCATTTCTGCAGTTTTTTTCAAACCATATAGAAACCATATCATCTGTAACACCAATTCTCAAATCATCATCACTTTGTCACATCAGGCCTTTGTGGTCTGACAGGCAAGTTGTGTTTTAAAAGAAACGTGACTCATAAAACCAAACACAGTTGATCATTTTTCAAATATTTTTACTTTGTGCCAATCTTCTATAGCCCTGGGCAACATAGGCAAAATGCCAGCCTTGGCAATCTTTTCAGATACTCTAATATGGCAAGTTCTGGGAGAAGCACATTTTTTATCAGAATTGTTTTCCAGCCTCAGTAAATTGCTTCGAATTCTGGTGTGCCTGTTATGGATATGACATCTGTAGACACCACAATGATTGCAATCAAAAAGTAGTGGAGAAAACAGAAAGAGTCAGTGTCAGTTCTGATTCTCACTAGCCCCTTCATCATGACAATAAATTAATACAGCTCAGCTTCTGCTCTGGTAAGCCTTTCCCATAAGAACAAAGTATTAGAATTCCAGTGCTTTACATCCATGGTGAAATATTCTAGAGTGTTACAAATGTAGTGGAAGTGTAGTATGAAATGCAAAAAAGTATGTCTGGGCAATGTCATGAAAAGAATGTACATGCATAAAGGAGTCAAGAATTTAAAATGATAATTCCACAGGAATTTTAACTTAGTCCCCTTTTATCTTGCAGAGATTTTTCTAACACTTCCTTTGGCAGCTATTTGCAAGCCTACATGCAGTGTGGATGTTACATTTGCTAAGGATGCAAATTTTAATTGCTTGACGTTTTGGTGAGTGTGAATTTCTTAACATCACAAAAGTATTCTTTCAAAGAGAATACTTTCCTTCCTTTAAACTGACTACACCTGTGTTTGTCATAATCTGTACTGGTAAGGTTTGATCACAGGGGCTGAAAAGACAGGGAAATTGTCTTGATTATGTTATGTATAATGCTTTCCTAGGATGCATTAGGTGTTTAGCACCTAATGGAATATTCTGAGACCTCTTGTTGACTGCACAGGACTTGATAAGAACCTGAAGCCTTGACTTTTTATTACTTTAAGCATACTTATAATCCTATTGTCCTCAGGCATTAAATTGGTGTTTTTATAAATCTTATGTTCCATATAGACCTAGCCACAAAGCCAGATGTGGCCCACAGTGACGTTATCAAACATTTGTTTTTTTATGTATTAGTGAATTCGTTTCTTATCCACTACTTTTAAAGTCAGTCAAATGTGAAATATTCCCCTTTGACCATAAATATACAGCATTTTAAGCTTGCAAAATAAGTCTTTTTGGATTAAGCAGTATGCAAAAAATGACAAGGACATTTTCTTTAAAGCACAAAAGGCAGTTTTTCATGAAAAGCAGCCATGTTTTACTTTATTCATAAAAAAAAAAAAGGTGGTAAGTTTTGGACTGAGAACAAAAATGAAGAAAAAAATCAGATAATATTTTTGCTTAAAAAAAAAAGCATCAAAAATGCACTCAACATAGGATTTGGCACAAAATTGCCCCTATGTTTATATTTGCTCTTCAGTTTGCTATAAAAATATGACCTTTCCAATGTTTACTCCTTCGGAGGAAGCTCTTATCTCCTGTTTCCTTTCCAGAAGAGATTAGACCAATAGTACTAATGCATCCTGAAAGAAGTCAATAGCAGGACCAGTCATGATTTGTTCCTTCACTGATCAATATGGTGGTACCATGCTACCAGCTGGACAGAGGGAGAAACAAGTATGTTCTCTGCTCCCCAGTGCAGGAGTCTCAGTGAGGAAATAGAAAGAAAAGTAGGCTGCAGAGCACACACTAATAAATTGCAAGGTACAAGTATCGCCTTCTCAAGTGAAGTTTGGCCATCAAATTTTTGGGAAGTTTCTCTACAAATGATGTTCTCTACTCTTAGTTCCCAGTATCAGTTGGTATCAGATGCTCTTGTTTGTCAAGGAACCCCCACCACAATATGAATGCATAATCCAATTCTGCTTTAATGATCTGGCTTCTCCTTCTCTGAAGGAGGACACCTTGATTCTATAGAAATCATGTAAAATGGAAGAATGGTACAGCTGGAGTAATAGAATAGCAGGGCAACAACATGCAGAATTTTTCTTTCCCCAAAATGAAGTTAAAAAGAGATAATGAAATATTAATGCATTGTGCTATACCTTCCCTAAAGCTGTTGAATGTCACAAGTAGGCAAGGCAGGTTCTCGCATGCTGTGCTGAGGGAGGGATAGTGATTTTTTTTTTTTTAATTATTATTATTTTTTGCTTGTAATGTTTCATACATTCTCAGATGTTCCTTACTGGTAGGTACTGGTAGATGACCTTATTTATAATAACACAAGACTTCTGGCAATGCAGTTGAAACTGTTAGGCTCATTGTATACGCTGTGTCTATACTGGAAAATTAATACCTGAGTAAACTATTTAAAACAAATGAGATGTTCTGTGTGAAGATGTTTTCTCCTGGCTTTTCAGCTAGAACTGAAATAATTTGGCATTTCTCAACTCTGTTTTTAAGGTGCAGTTGTGACTCATAATCCCTAGTCAGATATATCAACTTAAAAAATTCTGTTTGACCTTAAAGACAGAATTAGGGCTTGATTAATATTCTGAGTATGCTTTTATTTTCACATTTACAACCTTAGGAAGGTAGGAAAATCTTTCAATACGGTTGTCATAGCAAAACCTTGAAATAAATAAAAAACAGACCATAAAAGAAACATTCTTTGACTGTAAGAAACTTATCATTTATAAAATACATTTGAAGATAACTAATGGTGAACAGAAATAAAAATAACTTTCCGCTATCTCAATGCAAAACATAATGAAGCAGGCTTTATGGACAAATTTTCTGTGGTACTTCAGAGTGGAGACATGGGAGCATGAAAGAGCCTTCCCCTTACAGAGCAGAAAACAGCACAGTTTCTGCATAGCTCCCATTTTATCTTTGGCCTGTACCAGTCTTTGAGCCTGAACTCTCCAATGTATGGGTTTTGCAAGTTGCCTCACAAATCTGCAACAGAAAGACAAATCATTATGTAGTCTTTATAATTAAAAGTATTCCATTTCTGAAAATAAAGAATTTTTAGTTGCTAATATGCTTTAAGTGTGATGAGACCTAAGTGAGGTAAGCTGAGAAAAAATTCCTAGAAATCCCTCACCTTGCAGTAACGTCACACTTTAGCGAAAAAAATAAGATTAACTCTTGATGTGACATTTGGGATAGGCTTTAGATATTTAACCTGTCTATTTCTACTGATAGTTGCTGGCACAGGTTGGATGCTCTTGGTATTTTTGCTATTTTTTTTTTTTTCTACTACTGAAACAGCTCTGTTTGTGATCTTCCAGTTATGGTGCAGTGAAGATTTCTGCAAAGAACAGGCATTAGTGTGAATTATTAGATTTAACACAAAATGACACAAGCTGGACATCTTAAAGTACACCTGTATCTGTAATGTTTGCCCATGTAGACAGCGACCGAAAGCAGATGAGTAGGAAAAAAGCATACAGGAATGCCTCCTCAGAACACATCTTCAGTCTCTAACAGTTCAGAGTTCATGAATTACCTCTGACAAAGGATTACAAAATGCAGGTTTATGATACCGGGACAGAGCTAGAACCCATGAGGTGAATGAATCCTCTACATGGGTGGTGGAAATGATGAGCAATTAGCCAAAATGTCTGACTTCAAATGATTTCTGCAACATGGGAATTGGGATAATGAAAATTCTAACTCATTGCACATTGTCACCATTGTTAAATAGCCTAACAATAAAGTCTAAAGTGTCCTATCTTAAGCATGTTTTTAAAACAAAGCAACCAGTTTGGGGGACAGGGAGGAGCAACAATTTTATATTTAGCTGAAGACCAATTTGAATAGATGAAAAACTTCTAAGTCAATAGTTTATGTTTCTTTCCATTGGTTGTATCTTTAGCACATGAAGCAGACACTACTTTAGTATCCCGTGTTGACCATAGCATTCTATTCATCCTATATTGACAGTTTTTTAGACTGTCATTCTATGAACACAATGAACAATTAGGAGAAATGTGGAATGTGGAAATTTCAACTGCTGGCTTGGCTAAAAAAGAAGCCTCATCTCTGGTAAGTCCCAGTGTAGCAGACTGTTTTGTGGACTAAAATTGTCAACTTTATTGTGTAATACTCCATTTAAATATTAATTAAGGTCCATCTCTACCAAATTTCTAATCTGAGGTGATATAGCCAAGTGTTAAAATGCATTCCTATAAAGTTTCTGGAAAATGAGATTTTGAAAATCTTGGCACTTAAAAGGATCTCTGAAGGATCTCTGTCGAGGAGTATGTTTCAAGGATTACTTTACATAGCTGGGGGGTGGGGGTGGGGAGCCAAATGATTAAGAAGCAGGGGAATATTTGGGAACAAAGAAAGCACAAAATGTTCTCGTGTTAATTTCAATATTTAACTTTTTAATTGCTAAGATAATTAAAGGAAGTCAAACTTTTTTTTTTTTTTTTTTTTTTTTTTTTTTTTTTGCAAGAGGAGTTTGTTTTGGAAGATACTGATGTTTTGCATAAACAAGATAACTGCTGCACTGAAAGCTTTCTTGACACTGGCTTGAGACTGATCAGCTGGAGATGCCCAAATGTTCACTCATTTTGGATATTTTATTTCCATTACTCCCTGACTAACTCCAGCAGTAGCTTCCATATTAAAGCATTGGAATTTTGACATTTGCAATGAAACATGCAAAAGTCTTATTGCTTGCCATAGCTGTATTCTTCATTTTCCTTCAAACTCTGCAACTTTACCTGAAAAATTTGAGTTCATAACTGTGCAAGGAGGTTAAATGGCTTTCAGTTAGCAAAGATACTTGTCCTCCCACTGCAGATGTGGTATGAGGCACAGAGTGACCCAATAGCTTCCCCTGACTTGAGTTCAAGTCTCTAGCTTATACACTGTTCCTTTTTGCTCTGGATGGTGTTACTGCAGGTTGTCTAAGTTTTTCTAAGAGATGACTGACCCTGACTGCTGAAACATCAACAAGGCTCTACATTCAAATTATTTACAATTTGTCAAAACTATTCAAAGAAGGAAAATTGCTGATATTCCACAGTTTGTAGGAGCATGCAATTTCTGCCACTTCCTGGGTCCTCATTTCTGGAAAGAACTCTTCTGGTATGATGGAAGCACCCTTATTTGAAGCTTTCTGAACCTGGGAGAACCTCTTGTGTTTTCTTGCATATGAACTGCTAAACCCCCAGATCACAGTTCCGTAAGGTTAGGGAATGACAAAATTCTAATAATTGCCTGATGTTGTGAATATTGACTCTATCCTAGAGAATCTGAGCTTCTGCCAGAAAATGTCCCCTGGCTAGTGTAAACACTTGCAGCTACCAATTAACAGTGTCTTCTAATTTCCCTGCTCTGCCGAGAACTGAGCTGCTTCTAAATAACAGTGCTTCTTCTAAGGCAGTAGTGCTGTGTTCAACTTATGCTAGTCTAAGACTAGTACAAAGAAAAGGTGGTCTTGCCCTTCCCTCCATCCTTTCCGCTTGTTGTGTTGGCACTAGTGAGTGTGTGGCTCTGATGACTTACACTGAAAAACAGGACTTCAAAAAGTAGTTTTCCTTTGGACCAGTAGACTGATGTGATTCTTTGCATGGCTGTATCAGCTCAGTGTTACAGCTGATGAAAAGGATGGAACAACAATCTGTGTCCATGGGAAAAGGGATCATTCTTTTCAAAAACAGGGCAGTCCTGGATTGGTTTAAGCCATATTAAATGACTCCTTCATACCTTGTGACACCTCTCTGAATCATTTCTTGTCTCTCAAAAGATACAGGACTTGCAGTTTTAGAGCAGAGTTGAAAGAGTGGATGTGACAGGATTAAAAGGAACAATGCAAGAGTGGCTCAAGAGTGGCTCAGAAGACATGGGTGGTTTGTTGTCTCACTAAGAATAGCTTGTAGAATTAGTGATAACCTGAGACTGACTTATGCAAACTTACTTCAGCAGCCTCTTAAATTAGGCTGGTGGATAAATGGCACATTCCTTACCCTTTGTACTCAGTTCTAGTGAAGCTGTGGCTCCCGTGCTTCATTATATTCCTCTTTAATCAAATAATGACTTTTTTAAGTAATTACTGCAAGGCCTATTGCTAGTACAAAATAGTTATTAGTCTGTTTATGGCAAGTTTGTGTGTTCAGGCCAGTTTGGCAGAGCAGACTGAGCCATTTTAATGACAGAAGATATTTATTTATTTATTTATTTATAGATTTATTTTTATTTATTTTTAGATTTATTTTTATTTTTATAAGGCGTTTATTAGAAAATGTTAAAGTGCCTCAACTCTTGCATTCTTATACAGTGGCTGACTTTGTATAGAACATCAGTCATATGTTCAGTCTTTATTGCCATTCATACTGAAATCAATGATTTCTGTTTCAAAATCTTCATCAGATTGTGTAGATATTTATTCTGAATATCTGCCAGTTTACCGTCAGAGGACTATGAGGACTATCAGAATGGTTTAATTTATCTAGTGTAGCACAATGGCATGTGTCAATCTATTAGACACATTTCCTTTCTTAATATCTTACTCCCATTCTCTTAATTTGGCTTTAGAGAAGGCTACATCATAATGAGCAATAACTACCATACCTCCTGATTGTATGAATTGACTGATTTATTGAGTCTCTTAGGGACTCAGGATCTTTCACAATTAAGAAGCATATTTATCTTTATTTATTATTATTATTTTTATTTTTAATAACTCTGCATTTACTAATAAAGTAGGGATAATTTTTGCAACAGTTACTGTAGCTCTGTCTGGTTTCATGTCACTGCTCATGGCCATTGAATTAATGCTAATGAGGTTTTCACATTTTTACTTGTTTTCACATAGTCCTACTGTATGGCAGATTTTTTGGATTGTTTTATGGGTTTTTGCTTTACTTCTAACGAATAGGCATCACAGTGATTATTTGATAGAAGCTTTGATTTTGTTTCAAGAAGTTATAGTGAAATCAGCATCTCTCTCTCTTCTTCCTTCCTTCCTTCCTTCCTTCCTTCCTTCCCTCCTTCCTTCCTTCCTTTCTTTTTTAATGTTGGTAAAAATGATTTTGGTGTGAAATGAGGAAATATGTATTTCTGTATAAAGTCAGAATCATAGAATCATTAAGGTAGGAAAAGACCTCAAGATCATCTGGTCCAAGTGTCCCTCAACCACCAATGTCACCCATTAAACTATTTTCCAGAGCACCATGTCTAACCTTTCCTTAAATGCTCCCGGGGTGGTGACTCCACCATATCTCTGAACTACACATGCCAATGCCTGACTACTCTTTCTGAGTAGAAATGTCACTAGTTATCTGTGAGAAGAGGTCGACCCCCAGCTCCTCACAACTTCCTTTCAGGTAGTTGTAGAGAGCAATATGGTCTTCCCTGAGCCTCCTCTTCTCCAGACTAAACAACCACAGTTCCCTCAGCTGCTCCTCACAGGACTTGGTCCTTGGTCCTGCTGGCTACACTATTCCTGATACAAGCCAGGATGCCGTTGGCCTTCTTGGCCACCTGGGCACACTGTCGGCTCATGTTCAGGTGAGCATCAACCAATACCCTCAGATGCTTTTCCTCTGCACATCTTTCCAGCCACTCTGCCTCAAGCCCATAGCATTGCATGGAGTTATTGTGACCAAAGTGCAGGACCTGGCACTTAGCCACATCGAACTCATCCCATTGGCCTCTGACCACTGATCCAACCTGTCCAGGTCCCTCTGCAGGGCCTTACTACCCTCAAACAGATTGACAATTTCCCCCAGCTTGGTGTCTGCAAACTTACTGAGGGTGCACTCAATTCCCTCATCCAAATCATCAGTAAAGACGTTAAAGAGGATGGGCCCCAACACTGAACCCTGGGGAACACCACTGGTGACTGGTCACCAGCTGGATTTCACTCCCCACCACTCTCTGGGCCTGGCCATCCAGACAGTTTTTAACCCAGCAAAGAGTGTACCTGTCCAAGCCATGGGCTTCCAGCTTCTCCAGGAAAATACTGTGGGAGACCGTGTCAAAGACTTTGCTAAAGTCTAGGTAGGTTACGTCAACAGCCTTTCCCTCATCCATCAGGCAGGTTACCTGGTCATAAAAGGAGATGAGGTTGGTCAGGCAGGACTTGCCTTTCATGAACTCATGCTGGCTGGGCCTGATCCCCTGGTTGTCTTTCACATGTTGTGTGGTTGCACTCAAATGAGGGTATGGATGCTGGTCAGGCTCAGTTAACAGGAGTTAATTTGGTCTTCAGAAAGTCTGGGTCTGTATTAGGGGATTAGTCTTTTGGTTAGTAACCAGCTGAGATAGTTGGAATAACACAAAACTGAATTTGCTTATGAAAACATTGAGTATGGGCTTCTTCAGAATAGCCATATAAATAAACTTAAATAACTCCCCCATACCCCCTATATTCATTCTCCAGATGGACTTCTCTAGTTGCTCCCTGTTTTCTCCTTTATAGCTTCAATCATATTTCCCCTCTGCCTAACATTCCCTCTGTACTTAGAGCCTAGTGTTCTTCCACCTGAGATAAAGGCTTTAGGTTATTCCTGTATGAATTGGGGGAAATAGCAAACCATAAATCATCTTCAAAATCTAATGAAACTATTAGAACTTTTTTGTCTAATCCTAGTACTCTTCATTTTGCCTCCACAGATGGTTGAATAGTCTGGATTTATAATTTTCTATAATTTGGTCCAATTTTGTATCCTTAGAAACCACAGCAGATTGCCCATTGCCCATTTATGTAGCCGTTTCTCCAATCTTTGTACTCCTATGCTCCAGTGGAGATCTCAGTGAAGGTTCTCATTCCAGCTGTGCTTCTATCAGTGAAGATGGCCTGAAGCATTATTTTGCTTGGCAACATTTTGAGTTGCCAATGCTTTGCATTTGAATATGAAGAAATTGTGTGCAGAATGTTGGAATTTATTTTTACCCTATCTTATAAAAGCAACTACAAAAATCCTGTGAGACACAACCTTGACAAACATTACATTAAAATGCTCTTAGTTTAACAGTGACCTCTAATTCTTCATCCTCAATTTTGATTCAAGAAATATCTGTAGGTGGAATTTTTCATCTGCAAATAGTTGCAGCTACATTTTAGAGCACTTAGCCTGATTACAGTTCCTACAGAGCTATGGTAAAGTGCAAGATATATGTTGTCCTGCTTCCATTACAGGGTCTGAGTTTATCCTTATTTTTATTTTTTTTCTTCTGCTCCAGCTAATTCCAAAGAATTACACTACTCAGGCATATTTTATTAAAGTGGCTCTTAAAAACATCCCAGTTTACTGAAGCCAATTTTTTTTTCCACAGTAAGCTAAATATTTCAGTAAGTCTATTTGAGAAGGTTTTTTTTTTTTTTTTTTTTTTTTTTTTTTTTTCCCTCCTACAGTAGTAGAAGTTCTGATTATAAACTGTAAGATAGAGATAGATGGAGGAAGAGTTCTTAATCACATCTACTATCTCATAGTATGTTAATTAATGTGGTGAGAGTATGAAACCAAAAGTGAGTCTTCACCATATTGGTGGCTGAGCATGTTACTCCTTGGGATATCAGCTCTTCTGAATGTTGATTGATCACTCATTTTCTCTTATATTCTCTGTCCCCAATGGACAGAGGAACCTTCTCCCACATTATAGAGTCATGTGTTCCATAAACGATGCACTGAAGGAACCATGCTACCCTCTCCCATCTTCTAGACTTTTCATCTATTTTTTTAAATGAAAAATTCATCTAACGAAGACGCCAATGAAATGTGTGAACATAGTGGCAAGCTGAGAAGAAATTGGGAAAAAAATCAAGAGGAAAAAATTGAAGTGGTTCCATAAGTTTTAATGCATCCATTTCCTGATGTCCAGTCTACGTAATTTAAGAACTCAGGGTTGTAAAGATGACATGAGAGTAATCTAGTGCCTTGAATTAAGCAAACTGAATTAGATCTACAGAAATGGATTTCTGTTGCTGTAAACCTTCTTCCTCTATAGGCAGTCAATATACTGCCCCAAATAGACATAGGGACAGCATTTACATTTCAAGGTACGTTTGCTCTGTAGATGAAAACTGTAGCATAATGTAAGCTTTGCTTATGAAAGAACAATTCTAAGTATTTAATAGTGCTTACTGGAATACTATATTATTGTTATTTTAACAGCTCTAGCAACAATAGGTTCTTCATGGGGTTATGCATTCTAAAGTACTACCTTTTTATTTTAATATAAGACTAACAACACTGGTTAGCAGAGTACAGAACTGGAAGCCATTTTTCAGTAAAAGTCAGGTTGTGTTTTGTGCCCTGCAGTCTGTGGAATTATGTATGTTTTCCTCAGTTTTTTTATTGTTGTAGCTGATACTTTTTTTTTTTTCTTTTTTCTGTGCCTGTTCATATCTCACTTGACTTCTCAGAAATGAATAAGAACTTTTGATATTAAAAGTTATGTAAGAACCTCCTTCACACTTTTTTTTTTTTCTTTCTTTAATCAAATTCATTACAGTGGCACAATAATTAAGTGGTTAAGATGGCTTACAGTGGTTAAGATGGCTTCATTGGCTGAAGGCAATAGATTAAGACATTATCTTCCATTCATCCTGTGTTTACAGATTGGAGGATGAAAGGATGACGTCACATATTTTCCAAAATAATAACCTCTGAAATTAAATGTAATGCAGATGATACATTCCAGGCAGAAAGTGGCCAGTAATGGACTATTATAAATGTTCCCAAAGATCTTTTAATCCTAATAAAAGTCTCCCTTTCTTGTCTCCCTTTCTTGTAAATCTAACCCAGACAAGAAATACTCATAAATTCTTTGGTGCTTTGTTTTTTATATCTCATAGAGTTCATTTCCACTGATTGGATTTCCTCTTGAAATTTTTTTAGTGCAGTGCTTTTTTTTGACTTATTATTTTTTTCAAAATAATGGTTGTATACTGTCTTTGAAGTAGTCAGCATTAAAACCTCACATTTACAAGGAAATACCATGTGAATTTTACAAAATAATCCTAATCATCTGTGACGTGGCAAGTCATAATGCATACATGAGTATTTTGTTTAGAATGATCTCTTGCATGACATATACAATAGGAATGTACATATTGTTATGGAAGATATAGCCTAATCCATCAGTCTTGTGACTGATGAACTTTCTAGACTGGACATGAGAAGGAGATACTGGTATCAGAATATTTTTGTGTTTTTATCTTCAATGAGACTTGAGTCTTTCAAAGACTTGAGAGTTTTATGGCTTGAGATCTAGGCAGTCATACCTAGCATTCAGATACTGGGACAGAACTGATGTCTTGTATATGAGGGCAAATACTGATATTTTATAAGGGTAACTCTGTGAATAGTCTATTAACTGTTCTGCAGTATGTTATGCTTGTATTCTACCTTACCTTTTAGCTAGGATGCTTTACAGTGTATTAAGTTATGTTGATTGTAAGGTAAAAAAAATCTGCTAGAATCTCTTTGATCCTACCAGATCTTAACACGTGCTTGACACAGTTGCACTAACTTCATAAATCCATAGCTTACAATGGTGAATACCGACTCAGCTCCCAGTTCTACATTCACTTGTGACTGGGTGTCAGTACTTGAACTCCGTTTATTCTGTCTGATCTTTTCCCTTGTTGATTGCTGGCTCTATTAACACTATTTTTGTGGAACTTCTTAGGATGTGTAAAAACAAAAGAGTTATACAAATGTGTACAAGTGTGACACTTTATGTGTCTATTTTGGCACAACAGCATGCCAGTTTGGGAAAGGCAAAGGCTAATATTCAACAGATGGCAAAGTCTTAAACCCTACAATAATGGCTGTGGTTATTTTCATTACTGTCATTTGATGACACATACAATAGTTGGAAAACACTTGAACTGGGTAATCACAGCAAATATACTCCAAAGGACCAGATGCATTTCAAACTATCACAGTAGTGATGGATGTTTAGGCTGAGTGCCACTTCTGTCTGTATTCGAGGTATATTTACTGCAGAGGACTAGCAGCCACAGTGCTTGCTGTCATACACATATTGCCTTTCTGCAATTACCAGAAAGATCAACAATGACAAAAATAGAAATTGACATATATTGTATGTAGGGAAATTAATTTATATTGCTGAGGTGGTTATGTACTATCACCATACGTACAAATCTGGTGTGCAAATTTTTCAACATGAAGATCAAAACATTTAAAAAACCTGAAGAATTAAAAAAAAAAAATCAGAAACTTTTCTGTGTGGTCCTGATATATATCATTATCGTGTAGTGAAAGAAAAGCATCAGAATATTATATCTCAAATTTTTGCAAGGCTGAAGGTATTTTTGTCTGTATAGTTTAAGAAACCTATGAACTGTTTTTTATTATCCTTTGAAGGGACTTCTATTTCATCATTGGAAGCTTTATGAATGATTTTGATTTTTATGATTTTCTTTTTCAAATTTGAAAGATAAAATTACAATAATCTGTGAAGACATTTTTGGGGGTAATTTTAAAATCATATTTGAATATTCATATTGCTCCTTATCTGTGTAAAAATTCTTCTTGTTAATTGCCTCGAGATTTAGAAGTGACATCTTATGACCCAATTTTAAAACAACCAACCAACCAAAAGCACAAAGCAGACCTTTTTTTAATAACAAAATAAAACAAATAAAATCATATTGCTTTATTTAACAGTTGTGTACCAAACCTTCAAACATTACAACAACTCTGGAATATTTCACATCTGCCATCAGTGGTCTAACACTTTATACTAAGACAGCTCCTACTGTGACATAACTGTTTCTTTTGTATGATGAGCTAACAACATAATAACGATCAGGAAAACTGTTCTGAACATGGCATTGCTAAAATCTGCAAAAAAAATAATAATCTAGGTTAAACCTTCTTTCTGACCTTATATTCTGTAACTGGTGCAAAGCAGATGGAGAGAACCTAGAGAAAAAAATCTGATTAAATCAGACTGCTGTTTTGTCAGATGATGTGGAGCTACTTACATGAGGTCCTTGGTGCAAATCCATATGTATTCATGGCTTTCATAAAGTGGGGCATTAAAAGAGCCATAAACAAGAGGTGAATTCCATAGATCTGCCTGAATGGGAATTTGAAATTACAAGACTTCTACAAATACCCTAAATTTTATTTTTTTTCAAGTTAACACATAACCCTAAAAACGTATATGGAACACATGCATCTGGAAAGTATTTTTGTATTTTTGCAAACAGGTTATTTGTGCACACTTGCTCTGAAATATCAAGGCCACTGAGGTCTGTAGGAAATCACTCCCCACTGTTTTCAATGCATCTTAAGTCAGGCTGCTTAAATTCTGCAGAGGCCTTAAATAAATTCAGCTGGATGTTATCTAAGAGTGTCTTTCAATGCTGAATTGGAGTCAATCAGAAAAGACGATCTCATAAGCAAATCATTGGGACTCAGGAATTTAGAATTTGTTTCTCTGATGTCCCATGTACACTGTGGAAAGTAATTTAACTCTAAATTTAAAATTTTAAGTACCTGCAGCAATTGAGGAGTAGCTCTGAGATGCTGTGCTTCAGAGGTAGGGAACAGTCTCTCACAGTCCCTGTCCTGGAGCAACATTCTGCTTGCTCCAAAGGTGGAGAGGGAATTGTTTTTGCTGATGGGAAAATTAGGATACCTATTGTAAAACAAAGGTACAAAGACCCAAATAGCCCAAGTCTGAGAGGACCTTAGTGGGTGGGTTTTATCTGCTCACTTGAAATAGTTTACGCAAGATTTTGGAGAATATTCTTTCTTCTTTTAAAACACTAAGAACGGTTCAGTCTTGACAAATCTGGACTCAGTCCTGCCACCTTTACTCAGTCTGGGAGGTTCCACTCATGATGGTTTGTGATTCTGCAATCAATTACAGAAGCTAAATTATAAGTCATTACTGAACTTAAGTTAGTATCAAGTATTGTGTGTCTCCATCCTTTAGCTATACAATAGGATAAATGACACCATCTTAATTTTAAAATATTCTGGAGTTAGACCACTCAAGCAATTTGTAATTTTTTGTTTATGTTAAATACACAGCCAGCCAGCCAACCTGAAACAAAATAGTGTAATCACAAAAACACCAGCCAGTTATTTAACAATCCCTCCTCCCAACTTATCTGAATAAGCCTGAACTTCAGAAGTGTTTTGGGTTAAGGCTATGTCCAGATTTCATCTGATCTCTTTTTTTCCCCTGGACTTAATGAGTACCTTTGAGCATTGCAGTCAAGAAAACATTCCACCTGGTGATGTTTTTTGTACAAATGAGGAAAAAAAGGTATTTTAAGCAAGCTTCATGCTGAAATGGTAGGGATTATTTTTTTTCATACTCTGCTAGTCTTGCATCATTTTGGAAGAACAGTTTTATATTACACAGGTCCAATAGCAATTAGAAGTGGTCATTAAGCCATTAAGACTATATCTATTACTATCTGTTGTTGTCTCTGTTAAACTGAATGATTTTGTACTACTTGGGAGGATGCATAAAAATTCTAAATCTTTTTGAACTTTAAATCTTTTTTAAACTTTAATACTATTGTCATGGAAAACCCGCTGATCTTTGGTCCTAGTTTTTAATAGGTTGACATAATTGCAGACTCCCTGTAATAGTAGGCACAAAACTAAAAGCACAAGTAATTGCCATGCAGGTACAGGAACACACGTGGCTAAAAGAACAATCCTGTCTATCTTTTGAATTTGTATTTCTGAATAGGATGAATATTAGATTTGCATGGGAGCTATGCTAAACTGATTCAGAGGTATTGGTTTGGATTCTCAAAGGTACGCTCTTAGGAGCTCCAAGACTTGTTTTAGTGATTGCGCACTCACTGCAATCAACAGGAGTTCAGGAGATTGGAGCACTGTAGTGGAACTGATTAATTGGATGTTAATACAGGTGCATGTCTATGGGACCCAATGACATGCATCCAATGGTTCTGAGGGAACTGACTGATGTAATTGCTAAACAACTGTCCATCATATTTGAAAATTCATGGAAGTCAGGTGAAGTCCTGACTTCAGGACTTGATTGCCTCGGGCAATCCCAGACATGAGTGCAGACTGAGAGAAGAATTCACTGAGGTCAGCACTGTGGAGAAGGACTTGGGGTTTCTGGCAAACAAAAAGCTCAACATGAGCCAGCAGTGTGTGCTTGAAGCCCACAAGTTGAACTGTGTCCTGGGCTGCATCAAGAGAAGCAAGACCAGCAGGTCAATGGAGGTGATTGTCCCACTCATGAGGCCCCACTTACAATACTTCATCCAGGTCTGGGGCCCCCAGCACAAGAAGGATGTGAATCTGTTAGAGCAGATCCAGAGGAGCACCACAAAGAGGGCTGGAGCAACTCTCCTATGAGGAAAAAGAGAGCTGGAGTTGTTCAGACTGAAGAAGAGAAGGCTCTGGGGAGACCTTATTGTGGCTTTTCAATACTTAAAGGGGGCTAATAAAATGGATGGGGAGTGACATTTAACACGGACAGATAGTGACAGAACAAAGGGAAATGGTTTTAAACTAAAAGAGGAGAGATTTAGATTAGATGTTAGGGTTAGATAGCACCATTATGAGGGTGGTGAGGCATTGAAATAGGTTGCCCCAAGAAGCTGTGGATTCCTGAAGGTGTTCAAAGCCAGGTTGGATGGGGTTTTGAGGATCTAGTGGGTGGCGTACCTGCCCATGGCAGGGGGTTTGGAACTAGATGGCCTTTAAGATCCCTTCCAACCCAAACCATTCAATGATTCTATTTGACTCTGAGCTTCAACAATCTGAAACCAAAACTATGCATAAAACCAAAACCTGTAATTTCCCTAAAGCAAGATGAGAATGTAGAAGTCTCAGTCTTTAGACATCTTGTGTAGCCAAAGCAAGTGTTGCACGAGCAGTGTTTGGAACTAGGTGATCTTTAAGGTCCCTTCCAATCCAAGCCATTCTGTGATTCAGTACTACAGTCCTTCTCTGGTGGCGCTTGAACTTTTTGACCAAGAATAATTCTCTCCCACATTTCCAGTATACATATTCCTGGACATTGGAGGACCTCCACTGACTTTTATCTCCATTCTCCATGCCTATTTTCTTTCTTTTCCTATTGCCTTTTCTTTTTCCCTTAACTCTTCTTCACATGGACCTCAGTGGTGACAAAACACTGTAATTGATCCAGATACTTAGTCCAATGACTGGATGGAGTTTCAGCACTTTTATCAGCTTTATCTCCATATAAATTTGGGAGGTGGATGAGTCCCTTAGGTTTGTGTTTATGTAACCCCTGTCTGGAGGTATTGTGAGCTGCTTTGATGGAGCTACTATTTCTGTACATTTTGAGTTTTTGATGTTCCCAAGAGCTTCACATGAAATTGAGGTCACAACATACTGGAAAGTATGTACAAAAAGAGCAACAGAGAGTACCTGCCACACACAGCTTGCAGTCTGGACTACCTATGGCCAGAATGGGAAAGAAAGTAATACCATGAAATGATGAAGATCACACAACTCAGAGTAGCCAAATTGTGCTTAGTTTCATATTCCATGAGATTCAGTCCACTACTACACACTGCCCTGCTCACTAAGAGCAGTTTTATATGGGATCAATGGATAAGGTGTTGGGAACATTGGTTATTTGATAGTCCAAGGACTGAAACAGTTAGTGAAATCTTATATCTTATAACCTGACCTGTGATTACTGGCCATGTGTTCATGATTAGACCACAGCATATGCCAAGCAAAGAGAGTTTTGCAGTCCTCTGTCATTAGAATAATATCCATGATGGTCCATGAGAATAATGATATCTGTGGAACAGGATAAATAAATAACAAAGTAAACATTCCAATACTTTTATCTTTTCAACATCTTCTGCAGACTGGCCTGGTTTACCAGCAGGACTGATACAGAGGTGTCTACAAAAGACTGATAACATTTTAAAATTCAAACTAGAATTGCTATCAGCCTTTGCTACACCAATGCTTTTTACCCTAAACTTTAAACTTGAATTTTACCTTAAACTTTTACTCTAAATGAATTTTTTAATTATGAGAATCAATCAAAGTTTCATTCCAGTTACCAAAGGTATACCAGCAGGTTAATATCAGAATAATATCTATTTTAAATTGCTGCGTATAGACAGAATAGATTTTTAAGCCTCCACAAGACAAATCGGTAATGAAATAATTTATTTATAGCATTTACTTTTCAATCATATTGCAAGAGATTATTTTTGTAGAACTGAAACTTGAGATCAGTGTAGTCAAAAGCTAAATGTTTCTTGCTGTTTGGCTAGTCTATTATTTCTAGTAGAATGCAGAATTTCTAATTTTTATCCATCTGTCTGTGATGAATAGTGCTGAAGTTCATGGGAATATTTCCAGTGCTTAAGAGTAAACCCTTTCAAACTAGCTGAAGTAAACAGTGTTGAGGTAGGCAAACCTCTTTTGCAGAGTGCCAAACTTCTGGATCTTTCTGGCGAGTGGTCTGTGAGGTCTCATTTAACTCTATATCTCACTTTAGCTTCTCAAAATGATCCAGCTGAAATGAGGAACTACTCCTAAAAGTGTGTCTGTCTACCAGAAGTGTGTTAGGCTATATGGTATAGCACTGAAAAACAGATTGGATAGAAATGGATTGTATAGAATTACTGGACAATAATCACAAAGTTCAGAAATAGAAAAAAATTGCTGTGAATATATCACTGACGAATTAATTGGTTGGATAGTCATATAGTCATAGTAGTTCAGCTCTTTTATTAATGACTTACGAGTGGAATGTAGACTCTGTATATATGTAATTTCTTTAGAAATAGAAATTCTCTCTCTGCATCTTTGTATTGTACAGAATTTGAATCTGCTCAATACTTACTTGGTTCAGACAATTTAGAGACTTTTGAGTTGTCCCACAAGGAAGCAAACAATTTGCATAAAAAGATGGGAAAGAAATAAGAACAAATTATTTCTCCAAACAGATAGATAGATTATAAATCCATTTTTTTGAAAAGGTCTTTTATCATCAGCAGAGTGATGGATTAGTTCTTTAAAGGAAAATGGCAGTAATTAGTTATAATACCTGAGAGAACTCAATAAATATTTACTAAATTAAGATTTTTTTTATTTGTATTCTAGAAGTGCCTAGAAGCCTCCTCTGAGATCAGAGCCCCATTGTTTAGTAAGTATGTAAGAACAGCTGCTATCCTAAATAGCATACAACCCAAAATAGATGCCAGGGAAGACAGGAATGGAAACAGAAGCACAGAGAAACAAAATGAATTGCCTGGGGGCATGAAGTTAGCTGCAAATCTAGGACTGTGATCAGGTGTCTTCAAAGCCACCCTGGAGCTTTACCTATGGGAGCAGGTACCTTCCCTTTTCATCCTGACTCTTTTGACTCCCAACCAATCTCTCAGTGCAGTGATACCCACCATCAAGGCCTTAGTCAGTGTCTTAACTTGTATTCTTCAACCAAAGTGTTTTATTAAACATTTTTTTTTTTTTTTTTTTTTTTTTTAGTGTGGATAATCTTTATCTCCTCTGCAGTGTTTCCTTTATCCACACTCACAACTTGTGCATCAATTTAGATGGGACAGCATTTGCTTTACATTTCTTGATACTTCTTGATATTTCTCACTTCCTTTGATTACTTTTCATACCTTCCCTCTCCTTCCCTCTTCTGCCAAGTTTGCTACGGTATCTTGCTGGTACCCTATTCTCCTGTAGATTGTTATCACTGTCCATCTACCTGCTGTTCTTAAACTGAACCTGTATAAATGAAAGATGAATTGTGAGCCAGGTGAGAGTTTATTCTTTGCTGCTGTTTTTTGACAACATACAGCAGACCTCCTATTAGAACAGTGCACTACATTGGTGTGTCCCTTTTTGTGTCATTCTTTACTTCCCGAGCTGAAAAGGACATGGAATAGCCAGAATGTTCATATAACCAAGAATGAGGCGAATCCACGTGGACACCCACATCTTGGATAGTGTCCTCCACACTCTGTTCATGATGTATGCCCTGAATTTAAAAGAAATTTCACAAATGGCTGCTTCAGACAGCTGAACTAATTAAGTGGTTTTGGGCAGAAACAGATGGATGGACTGCATGGGGATCACAAGTGAGCCTACTAAGTAAAGAACAGTGTTCTGCATAGAGTCGCTTCATCTTGCGTAAATGTTTCTTAGAGGACAGTAAAACAGGGTTGGGGAAGAAGATTTTTGGAGACAGTGGCCCTGCCATAACATGTACCTTCTGCATTTTCTGTTCCATAGAATCATAGAATCATAGAATACCCCAAGTTGGAAGGGACCCGTAAGGATCATCAAGTCCAACTCCTGGAACCGCACCGGTCTACCCAAAAGTTTAGACCATGCGACTAAGTGCACAGTCCAATCGCTTCTTAAATTCAGACAGGCTTGGTGAAGTGACTACTTCACTGGGGATCCTGTTCCACTGTGCACTCTCCTCTCGGTGAAGAACCTCTTCCTGCCTCTCCGTTGCCCCTTGCGAGGAAGTTGTAGACTGCGATGAGATCCCCTCCTCAGCCTCCTCTTCTCCAGGCTGAACAGGCCTAGTGACCTCAGACACTCCTCATATGTCTTCCCCTCTAGGCCCTTCACCATCTTTGTCACCCTCCTCTGGACACTCTCTAACTGTTTAATATCCTTTTTGTACTGTGGTGCCCAGAACTGCACACAGTACTCGAGGTGAGGCTGCACCAGCGCAGAGTAGAGCGGGACGATCATGTCCCTTGACTGATTAGCAATGCTGTGCTTGGTGCACCCCAGGATATGGTTGGCCCTCCTGGCTGCCTGGGCACAGTGCTGGCTCATATTCAACTTGCTGTCAACCACAACCCCCAGATCCCTCTCTGTGGGGCTGCTCTCCAGCGTCTTGTCACCCAGTCTGTATGTAAAGCCAGGGTTGCTCCGTCCCAGGTGCAGGACCCAGCACTTGCTTTTGTTAAACTTCATGTGGTTGGTGATCTCCCAGCTCTCCAATCTGTTTCCTATTATTTTACATACCTATGTGAAGTTTATATGTAATTCAGTTATTGATATGATGATTGGCCTTCCCTTCTACATAGGCTGCAACTCTAAATCCTGAGGTCATTTGGTTCAGGTGCCTCCTTGGTTCAGTAAAGGTCTCCAGACACCTAACACAGACTGTGCTAATGGGGGATTCTCCTAGGAGCACCCATTGACAAATACTTTTTATCATCTAATTAGCTATTGAAACACCTTTTTGCCCTGTTTCATAGAAAAACATTCTTTTCCTTCCTGCCTTTGATAATAGGTCTATAGGGGGTGGTTACTTTAAGCTATGCACTGATTGAGTTATGCAGCTGATACCTTCAAGTAAGACTTTTCTGTGCATCTTCTTATCTTCTTCAGTGTGAGTTAAAAAGTTAAGTGACAGTAGCACCGATCCCAAGATTTGAGGGTTTTGTTTATGTTACAGAGTGGTGCACTGTCTCTGCAGGAAATCAAACATTAGTACTGACATTCCTAGAGGCTGAAATAATTAAAAATGGTTTCTGTGATGAATGTTCGTTACAACTGGGCTGTTGGGCAGTCTGGCTAAGAATGGCATTCAGCATAAATTTCTAGGGTTTACTCCAGTTTCATCTTAACACTGTGGTTCTTTTTTAGCTGTAATATGTTCCTCTATAGAGTTTGATCTTGAATCTAGAGAAGAGCTTTAGTGAGCTCATAAGATAGATACATTGCCAGATGTATGCTCAGACTTTTGTTAGCAGGTCAACCCACTTTACTTATTTATTTATTTTTATTCATTTTATTTATTTATTTATTTATTTATTTATTTTGCCTTCAGTGTATGAAACTGTTCTACCAGGTAAAGTGTGTAGTGACAAGTCAAAATGTATACTGCTGCCAGAAACTGATAGTAACATATTTACAATTGATTTACTATTGATGCAACATCCAGAATATAATAAAATTAATTTCTGCAGCTGAAATAATGACGAAATATCATTGAATGAACTTTCAATATAATTTTGTCCTTTTTTGGGGGGGGGGGGAGGAGTAGAAGGGGGCAGAAAAACAGTGTCATTAGAACTGTTGATTTCTTAATTGTTAAATCTGAAAGCCCTTAAATCTGTTCCTCACACAAAAAAATTTATAACCTTGAGAAGACCAGGTCTGTGACTGAGTGACTGTGCAGAGATGTAATTAAGCTGCTGTACATGTCCATAAGAATGGAAATACAGTCTGTCATAGTTGCAAAATCAGGACCCAAATTAGGATAAAAACATTTGAAAAGAAAAGAATTACAAGAATCAGGGCAGAAAGTCTTTATCAGTTCATAGTTATTTTTGATTATTTTGGAAATATCTGTAGTTTAGATGAAAGTCACAGCCTAGCTAGCTAGTTAGCTTAGGTATATCAACAGATAGAAGACAGAAAAGTGTAAGGTAAATGGAGCTTGTTGTCCAGGTAGTCACACTGAGAAATATTAAAGTGCCTAAATTTAACTACAATTACATAGTGACATTTTTTTGCCACTTTAGGGTATCTGATAACTTGAATAACTTAGTGTGTCTAAAATAGCACAAGATGCCTATGTTTAAACACATAACGAATCTGCTTGACACTTTCACAGTGTCTCAAGAATATATGGGGACTCTGTTAGCTCCACATTCCTAGTTACACAATTCTAGTGTGAGCCTGTGTTTGCAGACTATGCATTTGCAAACTCTATGAAGGAAAAGCATCTCAAGAAAAGGACACTATCCAAATATCCATAAAATTACATCTTCTACCTCTTGTTTAATGAGGATTTCTTTCCATGAAGTATTGAAAACATGATTTTGAAATAGAAGACAGGTTTTTTATGTGGTTGAAGATATGGTTAAGTACAATGGAATTCTCAGAGATGTGTAGGTGTTCATTTTTTTTTTTTTTTTTTTTTTTACTTTCTGAAGACATACCTTCTTCACATCTTAGTGTACAGAGGCTTTAGAAATTTTTAAAAATTCTGGAAAGCCAGAATCTACTTCTTTAGATGTCTCAATAGCTTGACAAATTTTGTCCATCATTCCCAAGTGAAAAATGCAAGCTAAGAGCACTTTGTATATCTTGGAGGTGTTGTGAAGTGAAATCTACTAAAGATTTTGTGATCTTTGCAAAGTGAAGGATGGACAGCAATATTAGAACACCAGGGTGTGGTTCTGTATAATTATCTGTATGACCACATCAATATTATATTTGTCATGCAACAACTTTAACCTCTGTATCAGATTTAGACATAGAAAAGAGCTGTGCCCTGACAGAATACTGGATATTGAAGTGCTGTATTTTATATAGCTAACTTAATCTGCTGGAATATTTTCATTTCCAGGATTTGAAAATGCATTATAAATGATTCAGAATTGTACCCTTAGAATTGAATCTTTTCTCTTTCTTGGGATTCGTGCATGAATTTCCCTTGTGTAACAGCTTTGAAATCCTAAGCTGAATCTCACTGTGCAAGCCCCAAAGCACTTCAGTGTAAAAACCTAACTGAAACCTGTGGAACCCAATCATATGTGAGTTTTCTATCATTTTAGTGAAATTCTAGTAGGATCAGATTGTAATTAGTGCCTGTAACATGGAACATAGAAATGATCTGTTTTGTTTCACTCCAGTCCTATACAGCAGCCATAGCCAGAAATTATAGCATGTGCTCAGAGAGTCTAAGCACTGCTCCCTTTACTTGCTAAATCAGCCCAAGAAGGCTAGGACATTTAAACACTCTGTAATGATCTGCAAAGGTGGCTGATCTCATAGGGGAACCGTGTGCCGTACCATCCTTTTTTTTTTTTTTTTTCAGTGAGAGGAGTCTTGCAAAAAAGTTTGGACTGGAAAGAAAGTTTCATTGGAAGTTCAGCTGACATTCTGATGACAAGCTAAAACAAGTGTAATGATTGGAGCTTGTCCAAAGTTAGTGAGCCTTTGCAAGGTGCTGTGTCCCTATGTTCTCTGGCATGTGGTAAGAAAATTTCTACTGTGTCATTCCTAGGAGGCATGATCCAGAGTATCTTCTTATACCTGGCTCACTCCATGATTAGTGTGAATTGTGTTCCTAACTCACCTCTGTTGCCTACTTGTTATTTATTTCAAAGTCTGACACTAAACAACTTCTGTATCTCTGTAAATATAGGGACTATTATGTATAGACAAACAAATAATATTATTTTTTCTTGGGAGTATATATTTTTTTGACATCAGGTATAATACTGCTTCTGAAACAATATTGTTTGTACATTATTCTTATTTTATTTGGTTTGCATATACATATGTGGGTGTACGTTTAAGTATATTGAGATATCCTGTGTTTCTGTCTCTCTGGGGAAGTTATACCTTCAGGTGATATGATCTTATGATGTGGAGATATGAGCGCAATATAATTATAAAGAAAGAATGAAAAATCAACAAAGAGGCACTCATGATCTAAATATGAAGTATATGGGTGAAACTCAAAAATTATACTCAAATAAGTAACTACAAACAAGTAGTTACTCCTCATAGCTCAGCTGCAATTGTCCTTAGCTATAACTAGAGTTACTACCCAGCCATAAATATCCAACACTATAATGAAAATGCATAGTGGTAACAAAGACAAATGGAAAGTGGTGCCGTAGAGATACATGTAAGGATAGAAAAAGCTGTAGAATCAGTCTTGTATCTTTTTTTTTTTTTTTTAATTCAAGTAAAAAAAAAAAAGTGAAAGCTATCAAGTCTTTCCTAAAAATCAAGTTAGAGTAATAATGTAGTGATAATATTTATTTAGGTTAAGCAAACAACACATTTACATAATTTGTATTATGTTTGTTTATACATGTATGTTTGAATTATACCTTTGAATTTCTAATCTTTGGGTAAAGGGAGAGAGTTCTACTCCTCAAATCATCAAAAAAATAATAAATCATATCAAAAAAATAAATCCCTGAATGATCATAGGGACTTTTGCATTGAATCATTGAATTCCTTCCATCTTTGCATCTTTCACTGTACTCTGGCAGTTTGAACAAGTATCCTGTAAGCCACACTTTTTTTTTTTTTTTTTCATATCTGGGCAATGTTTAAACAGTTTCCTGTTTCCACTGAGCTGATTCTCATGAGATATATTTAAACATTCATAAACCATTCATTTGCAGGTGCAGTTGACTCTGTCTATATAAAATAAATCTGTGTGTTTACATGTAGATGTGTATTTAAAACATTATTTCTTAAAATGTATCCTGTATATTAAGAGATTTAATCGATCAATTCCTGATCTAGATACTGAAGGACTAGAAAAATCTTTTTGGTGCACAATTGGCTTCTGTAATTTTTTTTTTTTTTTTTTTTTTTTCTTTTGGCCCAAGAAAGACTACAACTGTTGACTGTTACAGTATTCTGTAAGGTGATCTGTACAGTCAATAATTGTTTTAGGAAGGGACTAGAGAGATGAGTTTTATTCTGCTGCACCTAATGGCCTCTCAATTCTTTACTTAGCTGTAATATTCAGTTATAGTTTTCATAACGCAGTAGCCAGACATTAAGACAGGCAGAAATTAGCAAATAAATAAAATAGCCAGCAGAGAGTTATTTCAGTGAAGACCCTATTCAGGAAACATTTGTAAAGATTATATAGCCTTAGATAGATGACACTATGTTCAACTAATTTTTCTTGATTAAAAAGCTATTGATGATATCTGAAAGGATAGCAGGGGCAGATTTCACCTTGCAGAACTTCTCATAATAATAAAATGTTACAAGACAACTCTGATTTCTACATATGAGTGTTTTCCAGGGCCAAAAACCTATTTACCTTTCTTTTGGCTTAGAGACTGCAATTTGCAGCTTTCTTCAACTTAGATCTATCTGGATCTAAAGTCTGCCTAGAGCAATAATTATCAAATAAGCAAGAGGGACATGAAATGGTCATTGAAAGCAAAAGGGAAGACAAAAAATATTCAGGTAGGTAACTTTAATTAAATCAAAACAGAATAAACACATAGTACAGTTGAATCATTCACATGAATATTAAAATTGTCCATCAGCAAAATTTTAATGTAATGAAGTACAATATCAAGTGTGACAATAATTCAGAAACATACCTCAAACAAGGTATGACTCCAAGGGCAGGCCATAAATAACACCCATAACAAGCTCTAGCTCAATGAATAAACACAACTTAATACTGAGTTCATACTCTGCCTGACTCGCTACTGAAATTATACTCATGAAACTATCAATTTCAGTGAAGGCCAACAGTTATAAAACTTGAATATCACTGTGATGAATCAAGCTCAGATTTTTGCTTCTCCTCTTTCATCACATTGACATTAAAGATACCTAGTGGTGCTTGCCATAGTTTTCTGCCTCCTCCTAGGTCAGCATTCTGAATACTTATACAATCACAGTTTAAGCATGGTTTTCCAAAAGATTTGTGACTGTTATGTCTTCCCAGAATTCTGACTGTCTTCTTTGCTGCTGAACATGCCTAAGACTCATTTATTTATTTAATCCTAGCTTCTTCATAAACTTCCTGTAGGCTCTTACCAGACTATTTCCGCACTTAGTATTGTCTTTTTTAATCCCATACTGCTGGCAAATTGCACAGAGTTTTCCCATGCCACAGTTTAATTTTCAATCATATAACAAAGAATTGTACCACCCTAATAATTTTATTAAGCAGTTCTTTCACTTCAGTACAAAAATCAGGTTGGAAAAATGCTACCACGCAGTTCTTGAAATCTATTTAGATATGTATGCTGGTCAAACTAAAATCTTTCTTTGTCATTGAAGCATTAAAAATATCTGATACATGGAGATGAGATTTATGAAATATTATATATGCCTGGAAACACTGGCGTTTTCCTATTGTTTGTTGTCTGCAAGGGCAAAATCTATATAAAAATATTAAAGCTAGAATTCTATGAATCATAATGAGTAGGGAAAGCAGACTGTCTCTTTACATTTTGTCTTCTTGTTTGAAATTAGAAATATGTCTGCTTTCTTCTTCTATTTTTTTTTTTTTTTTGGCATTTTCACCAACCTCCCTATAAAAAAAATGAAATTGGATGAGATATCTAAGATTATAGCTTCTGCTTTTTTAACATTTCAGCAGCAACACTGTTGACACCTGGTGCTTGTTATTCCTTAGAGTTCTGATTGCCTCTTGAATCTCTTCTTCAAAAATTTGGCTCAGCTGTCTGGAAAATGTCCATTTGTTGTTAGACTTTTCATTCTGTTTATGGAGCTTGTCTAAGTATTCATACCATATTTCTGTAGTTTCATTCCTTGTAATAAAATCATTTCCATTTTTATCTTTTATCAGACTTTCTCATTATTGATATTCTTTCCTTCATGCATTGATACCCTTGTAAAATTCTTGCACAGTCTCAGCCTCTCTAAACTCAACTATCAGAAGAAATTTCTCTGCAAATTATAATGCTCTGAATCGGTCTAGACTTGTCTGAAGAACAAATGTACAATTTGCCAATGCTGTCCATCATACCATAGTAAATGTGTCCTCCAAAGGAACCATGAAAAGCACTTGATCTTGTATCTGAATTTCCCAGAATAGAATATATTTTACCTAGCACACCAAATGCCCTCATAGAAATGAATGGTAAAGAACAACAAATCTGTACTCAAATGAACTCCTACCAAAAAAAAAAGGGGGGGGGGGGAGGGTATAAACACTTATTTTCCAATGGGGGAATACTTCTCAAAGCATAATTCTTCCCTCTCTGACATTCAAAAGAAATTTTTTGGGAAGAAAAATTGTAATTGGATACTAAAAAGCCAGGACTTAAAGATACAGATTTTATGAAACATTAGTTGTCACCTTTTTATACCAACTGTTCCATCATGCTTCTTAAATAATAATCAGATAACAATTACCTCTGTCTCTCACCTTATCACCTAAACTCTTACTAAAACTAATGTCAATTTTTTTTTTGTGTGTGTGTGTCAGATTTTACTGCTGATTGTTAATGTATATAATTGTTTTCAATCTGTGTTTAACTTTGTATTCCTAATTCTGATGTGAAGGAGGTCTTGAATAACCACAGTTTGTTCTTTCATTTTTAACTTACCCTAACCTCTTGTTCAAAGCAAGGATTATTTTGATGTTAATCAGGTTGATCAGGGCAATGTTCAGTCCCATACTGTAAACTGAGATGTTATGGTCTTTCTGACTGCAGAGACTGTAGTCTGTGCTTGACTACTCATATGGTGAGAAATTTTATTCTAATCTTTGACAGGAATTTCTCTGTGATTGTTGTTTCTTGTCCTTGAACAACATTTTTGAGGAAAATGTTGTTCCTCTCTATATTTCCTTTTTAAGCAATAGAAATCTGGGAATTAGATCCTTCTTTAGACTCATGTCCATATTGAACTCAAATCTTTCAAACTCATACATCTTCCCCTTAGCCATCTTCAGATCAATACACCAGATTCCCTCATTCCCTCATCCATCTCTCCTGTACCAAGGGGTCCAAAAGTAGACGTGGGATTCCAGATGTAGTTCATTATGTACTAAAGCCATGAAGGCTACCCAAGTTTTTTAACAAATTCATTTCAGTTTATTCTCTCACTGAAGTTTTGTATTGTCTTTGTAGACTTGCAGCTTCTCGTTGAGCCTTGACATATTCTGCAATATCACACTGATTATAGTAGCACAAAGCCCACATTGAGTAATAGTTTTAAGTTATTCATTTACAGTCTTCAGGATGAAGATGTACTTCTGGAAGTTGTGTTTTTGTACTGTCCTTCATTTTTTCGTATGTCTTTCTTTTTGGTATCAACACATTTATGATTTATATAGTGGACTTCAGAAAAAAAAACAAGAAATAAAAGTCTGAATTAATACCTCACATCTGTGTCCGCAAATTGGATTATCTAAGACAATGTCTTTTATATACACTCATCATTCACATTTTCTCTACTGAGTCATTTTTTTCCTTACAAGACAGTATGAGACATTTCTAAGAGACATTTCTCTTATATGTATGACTTACATTTGCCTCCCTCCAGGTTTTTGATGTCAAGAGACAAAGACTTGATTGGCCTAGTAAGCGTACGACAGGTCTAGCTGATAGTAACCCAAATCTGTGCTATAGATATTTTTGAATAGGCTGAGGAGAAAACAGGGCTATGTAAAGGTCCTTTACAACGTCCGTTTAAGTTAACAGAGTTAAACTGTCACAAAAAAAATATATATTATTTCTATTTCTTTCTTACATGTTCATTTCCCATGCTAAGACTGTAAAAATTTTAAGACATCATACAGATGTTGAAAATACTCAGAGCACTGATCATCTATTAATCTTTATTTTTCTTCCTTTAAGGTAGATGTAGTGCTGAAGTCACTGCTGAGCTATCTTCTTTTAATCTTAATTGTGTATACTAATGGCTTTAAAGCTATTTCTGTTGGTAACATATTTAACTATTCCCATTTCATGTCTTGTAGTCTTTCTTCCATTGTGAATGTATGTCCTTCTGTTTTTCACTATATCCTATGTCTGAGAAGGCTATGAAGTGTGTGCAACTCCAACGTAGTTGCTCTACAGCAGTCTGGGGATTTTTGGCCTAAATAAGATCAAAAGTTCCATGTTTCTAATCCCTAGTCTTTTCTGAATAATATGAATATTATTTATATTATCTGCATTTTTTTGTCTGATTTTTTTTTTTTTTTCAGATGTGTGCTTAAAATTGTGTTTTAGTGTAGATCAAAGAAGCCATTTAGAATGTTGTTGATTCCTGTATGCATCCTTTTAAGCTGTAGATCAAATCATTCTTAATCTTATGTAAAAATATCGAGCTCCTGAAGTATTTAGCTATGAACAGATCTGTTCTGCTAAGCATGCTCAAGGCTCTTCTGTGAACTGATTACATTGTATCAACAGTCCTCTTAAAATGTAGACAGCAGTTCAGAATGGAGTGTTTTGGCAATATTTAGGCCATTGTCAAATATACAAAGATAGTATCATTACACTTTTCCTTGAAATTTCCTTTTACTTGAAAATTACTAAGGATGCCACTGTCATGTTATCTGTCAGCTGGTTCACTCTTCTCTCTACCCAGTGGTTTCAAGCACATGGTGTGATGGAAGATTCTGCCAATTCTTTGTTCATATAATTAATATTTTCATTTAGTTTTTAGACTAAATATATTTTCATTTAGATTTTAGACTTTTAGAGGAGTCTCCATTGCAGCAAATCTAAGAATAAAACCTTCAAAGGTAATGAGCATTTATTTTAAGTTAAAGCTACATCAGGCAGGCTGTCATTTTACACCTATTTTACTTTTCCTTTTCTAAATGAGCACTGGTAATGCATATATTTTGTGTACTGGAACAGGTCATGTCCCTTTCTGTCACAGTCCACCTTGTTTTGTGATTGTGCACCCTTGGATGCATAATGGAGATATGGCCACTTGTGCATAAAGAAACATAGCTTAAATGAACTGTAAAGCTTTGTGCTTTATTGGACAGCACTTTTTTTTTTTTTTTTTTTTTTTTCCTACCCTGAGTGAATTATTCAAAAGAACTTCGTAAATGGTGCATAACTTTAAATCTGGTCCATAGACTGTAGATCATATAATTGTTTCCCCTCCTTAACTTCATCTGTTATATGATCCACAGTAAAGATTTTCCTTTTTGAGTATTTTTTTTTATATTGGTATTATTATGCAAATAATATGAACCAGTGTTTAATATCTTAATATATTGTTACCTTATATTTCTTCTGCTCACTTAATGTGAAGGTAATCCCTTCATGCTGTTTTGCAAGGTCATTTCTTGCTGAATCAGAACACAATTGCAGGTGAAGATGTCTATTTGAATTTAGGAACAGATTGAAATTGATATCAATATAAGACACATTGAAAGTGATATTAGGAAAATGATCAAAACTCACTGAGGAAAATCAGAAAAAGAAAAAGGGGAAATTCTGGAAGATTATGTTTCTTGTTTATGTTCTTTTTTTTTTTTTTTTTTTTTTTTTTTTTAGTCTTTTTTCTTTTTCCTTTTGTTTTATTTTATTTTGTTTCATTTTGTTTCTTCTTAAAGTGGCTCAGATTTTAAGGTGGAACAGTTCACTTTGTGTAGTTTTCTTATTCTATGCAGACTAAGACAAAAAGTTTGCAAGAAGTGTTTGAGTGAAAATGAAGGACTTCAACTTGTCAAAGCTGAGCTGTGTTTGTAACATGCAAACTTTTTTTGTGTACATTGTTTGGAGTGAAAATCCATTCTTTTGTAACATACATTCATCAGAGTTGCATAGCTCTGGTTCTGCTTAGCACTTGAGCTGAAGTTTCAGGTTTGCAACCCGTGGAAGTGCTATGGAATTAATGTGCTACTAAATCTCTATGACTGCTTAAATTCACATAATTAAACCATTTTCTGATGCCTCAGATTGACTAAAAGGACAGAACTCTGAGTTTAATCCTTCATGAACATAACTAATATAAATTGTCAGCTTTTATTGCTAGTGATTTTTGTTTACAAAATACAATGGATGAAAAAACATCCTATGGATTTGAGAACTCCTGTCTCACCTAAGCAAATGAAATCTGACCTCTTGTGTCTTTGTCTATATGTAAAAACAGGCATCAAAACTGATTATTTACATGCAAAAATGAGTAATTGCTCTATCATTTATTGATGTCTGTGGATATTTTATAGGCGTATAAATGTTTACATTTTTCTCATAGGTAGAAAAATGCTTTGTCTTTGAACGCTATGTATCTCTTGTTAGAAGAACACTACAGTTTTTCTGCAGGTGATAGACAATTATCAGCTGAACAACATTAATGAGTTTTATGTCTGTTTAAAGTATACAACTCTGTATACTGCCAACAATAATAATGTGTCAGACCAGAAAAATAACTATCCTGCTTGTGAACATGGGTTATTCCTTGAGCAATGCATGAGTGTTAGATGAAGTCTGGTAAAAAGGAAAGAAAGAGACGAAGTGTAAAAGGGAAAATGTAGTGGTTAAGAGCAATTCATATTGGTAGAGGCCTTAAAAACTAAACTGGGAATGTCAGCCCTTGCCATCACTCTGAGGCCTGTTCAGAAGAATGGTTCCTTTTAATGCAGGTGCAGATCAGCTTTGGGTGTGTTTATTTCAGAAGATTAAAAAAAACTTAAATACCTGAGCATTGAAATAATGATGAGCTGTGAAATGGTGGGCTGGTGAGCTGTGAAATGTGTGATGAAATAAATAATTTGCCTTTTATTCTGTTCTCCATCATCAGTGAAAAATAAATGGGTCTTTTCCTTCCCAAAGGAAAACATTTGCCTTTCGAACAGAAGAGATAGAGCAAGAGTATGTAACTTCATGAGCATCAGGACTTGGAATGTAGTGTTCAGGGAAGGAAGCAAGGAAACTGCTAATTCAAAGAAAAGATATAATCCTTTCCGTGAAGAGAATCCTATCTGTTCTGTTCTAAGTGGCAGAAACAGGGTGGAGAGAAAATAGGGTTGAAATTCTCTGTTGTCTATGGAAAAAAAGAAAAAAAAAAAAGATGTTGAAACATGAGCTTTTTCCTCTAACCCACAGTTCTCCTTTTCAAAGATTATTTTTTTTTCTGGGTCCTTCACTTGTGTGTTCCCTTGCAAAAAGGGAGAGAGGACTTTGAGATTATATTATATTACTTTATGTAATTACTTGCTAGAAACTAACACAAAAAGGAAGTGTGAATGTGTTTTCAGGAGCTAACAATATATAATGAGAAGGAAAAACCTTTTCTTCTGATTATTATTTATATTATCAGTACCAAAGTCATAAACTAGGACCTCATGGGGAGGCTGTGATTCAAATATAAGAAAAAACACATGGATCCAGACAGCCAAAGGAGCACAAGGACAATGAAGCAACATTGGTCAGTATGAGAGAAAGTGTTTCAATTCATTATTAGCTTAAACATTCTCTTATGTTTTTGCATCACAGCAAGAGGGTTTTAATGAGGGATTTGAAGGAAGATAATGAGGTTGTGTGGCAGATGCTTGGAAAAAAATCACAGAGGAGCTTGTTTAAAAATATCTGTCAATTCCATGGGTAAAGGAAGCCAACATTATGGTCTAACTGGAGACAGAATACACTGGAGATGATAAGTAGGACAAAAATGAGAAGGAATTTGAAGATTAAGACAAACAGTTCATACATATCTGATTATTTAGAAAATTATAAGCAGAGATTGGTCAAAGAAGCTGATTCTTTTGTTGCATTTGATTCTGTGTGAGGGGATCAGAGTTCAGCAGAGGAATGAATGTTAAAATAGTGGAGATTTGAGGTGGATTGTGGATAAAACTGGATAAGACCTTTGGTTATAGGGGTGAATAGTAATGGGCATTCTTTAAAGATGTTACGTGGAAACATCTATGAAATTTACACTGAACTGTCGGAGAAATTATTTAACATTACTTACAACACTGACTTTTATAAAGGATAAAAGTCATGTGATATCTATGTGATATCAGTTTCTAGAAGTATGTGAAATACTTTTATACAGGTAAAATACAGACACTATCTGGTGTTGAGAGAAAGTTGTGTAAGGGATGCAGTCTACTCCTCCTTTCTTTTTTCCTGTGGAAAACTACATCATTTGTCTGAATTAAGGCAATGAAGGAAGTTTAAGGAGTTAAATCATACATGTTTATACAAATTCATGCACTTCCATACAAAAATATAGTGTGAGCAATGGTAGTAGTGACAGAAACTAATTTCTGTCCATTTTTATTGGCCAGATACTTATGCTATCCTGGGATTTTTTATTTTATTTTATTTTATTTTATTTTATTTTATTTTATTTTATTTTATTTTATTTTATTTTATTTATTTTTTATTTTATTTATTTATTTATTTATTTATTTATTTATTTTTTTCCCCCCAAAGCTTTAGCTGATTAATTTGAATTTTACATAGTCCTTGCTATTAGTAGTTCTGTTGCAAGACCAGTTATACTACCTAAATGCTTGCAAAAAAAGATAGGTTTCCTGAAAGTCAGGGAAATACAGGTGATGGAGGCCAACTTGCTGTAGTTGAGACCAGGTAGCTAATGGAATATTTGAGAAAAAATATATTACATACTATAGGTTTCTTTTTGTAGCTTTTCCTGAAGAAAGTGTCATATATGTGACTTCTGTGTGAAGTCTAAGCCTATAGAAAGAGTCAACATTAGATATGACGTACTGAGTTCTTTTGTGAAGTCATTTTAAAGTACTTTGAATGAAGTCTATAAAGGTAGTAGAAATAAAAACTTAGTATAAATAACAGACAGAACTTCCAGACATTAAATTAATGATTTGCCTTAACATTCAAAAGAAGGTGACAGATGTTGAATATTGATGTAAATTTTGTAGGAGAAGAAGAAGAAATACTGAAGGAAATCAAGGCCATACCTGAACAGATGATCAGGATATTAAAATGTCTAAAGATTAACAAAGCTCTAGGACCAGAATGAGTCTATCCTGGATATCCAAAACAAAAGAACCTGAGCAGGTATAGTCAAACCCATCTTTTAACAGAGGGAGGATGTTGGCAGACTTAAAAGTGGTGACTAGAAACTGCAACAGAAAATTATTGATATTTAAACATCAGTTCTGCTCTTGAGGATAGTGAGAGATGAACATTCACTTTCAGAAAGGTATTATTTGATTACAGTCATAACTAAATCATAAAAGAAAGATATTTAATTATTTCAAACAGTTGTCTTGTTACCTCAGCTAAATTAAAAGTTAACTAAGGGAGGGAGACAAGAGACATGGCAGGGAGGCTAGAATTAGATGATCTTTAAGCTCCCTTACAATCCAAACCATCCTATGATTCTATGCTTCTTTGACATAAATGCAATTGATTCTAAGAAGTGTTGGTTACAGAATGATCTAAAACAGAGACGAGATTGTTAAAATCTTTGGTTTTCTGGCCAGAAAATATCTTTGTGCATATAAAAATCGCAGTGGCCTCCTTTTCAGTCTGTGATTCCTTGAAATATGTTCTCAGGGTTCAGTGGTGCTACAAAGGTTCTGCACCCATCAGAACCATGATATGATTGGTGCCACTTTGGAATAAATATACCAGTGTCAACTGCAGCAGCCGCTGAAATGTTCAGCTTATTTGGATAAGGGAACATGATTAACTTCAGGAGATGAAAGAGCTTTGGAGTTAGCAGATAATGGCAAACATAAATGAAAGCAAATGATTTCAGCCATTTTGCAAGGATCAGCATAATGGTAATTTTCATTTACAAGAGCAATACAAAGAAGGAGAAGCATAGGTGAGTAAAATGATGAGAATTGGTAATGATTTGCAGCTGTGAAGAATCTGGAGTTATAATGGAAGTAAGCAAACTAATTCATGCTTGCCTGGGATAACTCAGGAACATAGTTCAGTGAACTGACGTGTACATACCAGCTAGAATAATGTAAGAGAATTGTAGGGGAAAGAAGTAAAATAACATGTAAAAACAGTTAATTCACCATAGTCACAAACAAATCAACATTAATCAAGAGGAAGATCAAGATGAAGGAATGGTAGAAACTTTTTCTACATTATGTGTAATAAGAACAAGCAAAGAAAGAAACAAGCATACATAAATATAATGATGGAATAAAAATTATTTTAGTATACTATTAAAAAATCACTAAATCTGAGATGAAACTATCTCCACTGTTTTGGTGCATTGAGAAGGTAAGTATAAACAATAATTCTAATAATTCTAATTCTAATAATTCTGCAAAGGAAAACATACATACATGTTTATTGTAACATTTATTTCTAAAAATGTGTTTATCATTGCTCAGGACCACAACCAGTCAAAAAAAAAACAACTTGTTGACCAAACAAATGGCATTTGTTCCATACTTAATTTATCATTGATCTGCTTTATTTAAATATAAAACTTATTTAAAAACTTTATTTAAATATAAAACTTATTATTATAGTCTAGCAAGTATCATATGCTTGTGAGTATATCTCCTGAGTTCTCTTTTAACAGAAATGTCAAGGTTGTATTTTCTGCCTCCGTTTTTCCAGTACAGAACCTCCCTACAAGACCCTACAAATTCTTAACGGAGCTGATTAATGACCTAAGCCCAAAGTCTATCAAAGTTAATGGAAAGGCTTCATTGTCTTTTTGATCAGTCCATCTGTCTTCTGGCATTTTTGACTTGTGGCTTTTCCATCAGTAAGAACTGACTTCAATTGTTTCCTCTTTACAGAACAAGGGAGATTTACTTTTCATCAGATTTTTAATCAGACCAGGGAAGGATTTGTTTCTCAGAAGACACAAACCCAGTTTTCAGTGTCAAAGAAAATTTTGAGAAGTCTGGGGGAGGAAGAGGAAAGACCCTGCTAAATGCCTCAGAGAACGTGTGAGAGAGAGCAAGATCCTGCTTTATTGTCTATTTCATAGTACTGGAATTGGAAGAAATAAACTGGTATGCCATAGACTTTCCTAGGGAGGACTGATCATGTCAGAATACCTGAAAGCAACAGACTCAGTGGAAACCATTGACAAGACTACTTTGTACCATTTCTCAGTGATGAATAACAGTCTGGAAATGCTGGGGTGGGGTGATGGTGAGAGTGCAAAAAGCCTTTCCAGACAAAAAGCAAGTAAAAGTCTGCTACCCTTTAATATTTCTGGCATAAAAATTTCTCCTGCTGCCATTAAATAATTGCAGTACCTTCCTAGAAGTAGATACTTTTTTGCTATCCCATATTCATTGCAAACATCACCTGATCACTGATGCATATCTGTACCCTTTAAATCTTTCAAGTCAGACCTGCTTAGTTTGCTAACAAAAAGAGATTTCCTCATTCAGTACTGTGAAGCCAATAAAAATATAGCTGTGGCAGACCAAAGTGCACTTTTTTCTCCCTGATGTACCATAATAGTCAAATTGTAAGCTAAGATACAATTCCAGAAATAATGTTGCACATAACAGTTGATGTATGAAGCACAGAGAACACAGTTAATTTGCAGATGTGAATTTGAGCTTTCATGCCCATCAGAGAGGAAAATCTGGGTTTGACTTGAAACTAAGAAATTTTCAAATAGGAGCCACTGCTGGAAACACATACGGAATGCAAAAAATTGTATGGTCTGTTTTCTGTCCAGATGAACCTTCTTTCTGTCATCTCCACTGGGACTTTATATTCATTTCCTTGCTGCTTTTCCTTGTACATTCCTTTCAGTACAGTTTTTCTCATGGTTTCCTGTTTTTATATACATATTCTACTTCCTGCTGTTCAAGAAATGACACATCTTAATGACTTAATGCAGGGGTTACCATCAAAAAAGATTAAATTTGTAAAACTTTCATTGAAATATTACCTTTTTAATCCTGTCTCCTGTACAGCATATGAGAAGTGTTGGGCATTATTAAATTTTGCAGTCTCTCCTCATAGAAACAGATATTCAGGACAACATTTAAACACTAAGTCTAGACTCTGACTTAAAGACATCTTCAGGAACTGTACCTTAAGCTGCATCCCTGCTGACTGACTAGCATTATTTTAGGACGTAGGATACTTATTGCAGTGGAAGCTAATGAGTAATCTTGAATATTCTGCAATAACAACGCATGCTCTTGCTTTTTCCCTGTGATAATTCTTTGTTGTTCTTTATGCATAAATGTCTTTGACATATGTTGAATTTATTATGTGCTAAGGACAAGCGTATAAAATTCTTACCCTGGACAAGCTGACATACAAGTGGTCTGAATCCTTTTCAACCACTTGTTTAATTACCAGTGTGAGCACAGGAGATACACAGCTCGGAGTGCACCTTGCATGAAGGCCACACTACATTGCAATTTAAATATTTACACCAAGACATGCCATAATATCTCCAGCTGGTATACCTGTCTCTGAAATGATGGGACTAACTGTTTTTGCTACTCTGATAGTAGCTTCCTTCAAATCTTGCAGAAAAGGCTATTCTTAGGAGTAAAAGAAGATATTTTTAAAGACGGTTAAAGGTAATTATCCATCAGCAGTAGATTTCAGAATGGAACAGACTGGGAGTTTCTTGATAAAGCTCTTTGTCAAGGCTGAGGGTATGCACAGAAAGTGTCTTGGTAAGTTTCAGTTTAAAGTCTTCTTTAGCACATTTGTTTGGCTCAGAAGAAAATTCTTTACCACAAACAAATGAAAGAGGAAAGCTTTTGGTGATGGTTGTATGCCTGTCTCCATTTACACGATTGGTTATTTTCTGTTCTTCCAGGACAAACCTACTTAAATGTTGGCAATAAACCTTGGCTGCATTTTAATATTGGCTGTGTGCTTGTGATCTTTTTCTACTGATGTTTAAAAAGGGCATTGACTCTTCCTTTTATTTGATTTCTGTCTGCGGTTATAAAATTAATCTCCCAGCCTCATGCTGCAGTGAGCTATGTCAGTGGATGAGAAATTGGTTTTCCTTCCTTCCTTCCTTCCTTCCTTCCTTCCTTCCTTCCTTCCTTCCTTCCTTCCTTCCTTCCTTCCTTCCTTCCTTCCTTCCTTCCTTCCTTCCTTCCTTCCTTCCTTCCCTCCCTCCCTCCCTCCCTCCTTCCTTCCTTCCTTCCTTCCTTCCTTCCTTCCTTCCTTCCTTCCTTCCTTCCTTCCTTCCTTCCTTCCTTCCTTTTTCCTTAAAACTTCTACAAAAGTTACAAGGACCTTAGCATATTTACTTTCTCTTTTCAGTTATAACAAAGCCCTTGTCTTTTTTTATGCATTTCTATTTTATCCATGTCATTTTGGTTCTTTTGTTTTATACTTCACATTTTTTCCACACTCTTTTCTTCCCTTCAGGACTGGTTTATAGTCTCTGACAGGATTCTTTCTATGCTATCTGCCAAAACATCTGTTTCTTTTCTGAATAAAAAGCTTCCTTCTCCAGAAGGTGTCACATGGGCCCAAACCAACTATACACCTTCCTTTCTCTCTATGACTTTTCCAATGACGGACCAGCACTGAGCAGCTTTGTCCTCTTGTCTGTCTTGTCTCATTTTTCTTTATACTGAATTCAGGTAGATTATTGGAAAACAAAACAAAACAAAACAAAACAAAACAACAACAACAATAAAAAACACACACAAAACCCACAAAAAAACACTTTGCATCATTTAAATGTCATTGTTCACATTTCCTTTCAAAATATGCTATTAGTTATTTGTACTTTCTATTTTTAACCTTTCAATTATTTCCTGAATCTCTGATCAAAGCAGATATTTATTAGCTTAAAATTGATTCCAGCTACAGAGATTCTACTGTCCGTGCTTTTTAGCTAAGATCACATTTGCATTAATATCCTCACCAAATATTCAACTTAATTGGCCTTCCTTATTCTTAGGTTGATTTTTGTTGATACCATTTTGCAGTCAAAGTGACATTTAGAGTAGCTTTGGATTCCCTTGAGCAAGTTGTGTAACTTTAAGTACTTTCATTTTAACATTTATAATTTTTAATGATTATAATAATTCTTATGTAGTAGACAGACTTGATTCTACTGTAAAATACTTTGACATCTTCAAGGAAAAGTGCTGTATCTGAGCGTGATATTATTTGTATGTTTTGTTCCCACAGTACTATAAACTTCATCTCACAATATATTTTTCATGTCACATTTTATAAAAGGTCAATAGTAACAATTAATTACTTAAATATTTCCCCCAAATACTGAAAGAAATATTTGTTGTTTTCTAGTTGCAAAGTAAAGGAAAAAAAGTATTCATATGTGTTTGTATGTGGTATAATTTCCTGTTGATACATTGCTGAGATCTTTGTCTTTTAAATATACTGATAAGTAAGAAGAAGAGGGTTTTCTGGTGAATGGTTTTATTTTCCTGAAAACACCTGAGCCTCATTGTGGTAAATAATATGAGAGTAATGGATAGAAATTTTCCCCTGGAATAACTATAGATGTTTCACTTTTTCAGTCCCCTGAAGTTTTCATTGATTTTCACAGAAAATTAATAAGGAATTGTAATACTTTTTTAAATCTGCCAGAAGTGTCCTCATCGTATTTGCTGGAAACCTGCATTTCCATTGCAAGGTCTGTAGTTGTTACTTAGGGGTTTCCAGTGTTGTTCTTGTATGGGGGTGGGGAGAATGCACATTCTGCTCCTTTGTTCCCTCTCTGTTAGATACAATGAGAGTTCCTCCAGGTGGCAGAGATTTGATAAATGCTGAGAAGCCATGTAAAGAGAATTGCTAAGGAAATTGAATTCAACTCCTCTCCATGGCTTGATCCTCCTTAGAACAGGTGGCCTGGCTTGCTGGTCACAAGTTCCTGTTGACTGAGTCTATCCAATATCTTAGTTCCCTTTTGTGGGGGATTTTTTTGTGGAAACTTGCAAGCTGCCTTCCTGGATGAGCTGTGGCAACAGGAGATCTGGGAATGGTTAAAAATTCTTGAGTCTTTTTCATGGCTCTTGCTATGTTTTGTTTGTCCTTTGAAGGGTCTGAGAGAGATGGGTGTGTAATTCGTAAGAAAGTGTGAAAGTTTGAAAAATCCTAGTTGAGGAAATATTTCCAATACACCACAAAACACATTTTCCCAGTCAGCTTTCCATTTTAGGAACTCACTTATGTTTCTTGCTGAGACCTTAGGGCAGGAATTAAGAGAAAGGTTTTTTTTTTTTTTTTTTTTTTTTTTTTTTTTTTCTTTTCCTGACTTAAATTGCCCAAAATATTAATTTAAAAACATTTTTTGTTATATATGTAGACCTGCCACAGTATTACCAAGATATCAGAAAAGGGAAAATATTATCAGTCTTGACAAAAATTCATTACCCATTTCAGTAAGCTGATATTCACTGGACTATTCAGTAACTATATGGAGCTGATTAGAACTTTGGTGATGTTGGTGTAGTTCCAGAATAACTCCACTGAAATGTAGTCAGCTCATAATATAAAATGCTTTTATTTGCACATTGGAAAACAAGTGTTCTCTTTTTGTCTCTTGAAGTACAACCTGAGTGGTTGGTAGCCCGTCAAACTAGGAAGTATTTTTTAATGTGTCCCTCTGTGTGAACTACCTAGTATCTGCTGAAGTCCTTACCCAACTCCAAATGGATTTGCAAAGCACTGGCCTGAACTCTGTTCATACAGAAAATGATTCACTCCAGTTAAGACATACAAATATTGTGATGCGTAGTTAGCTTGGAAAAAAAATATATATATACACATATACATATATATGTATATATTTAGTGGATCGCAGTGTAGGAAATGAGGGCTCTGTCAGTACTGTACAACAAATACAGTGTGGACCACGTTCTTCCAGTTTTAAGCTTTGAAAGAAGACCTACATGCTCTACTACTAAAATACCTGTTGTTTGGGTGCTGAGTGCAAGGTAGGCCATACTACAGAATCACAGAATTGTCTAGGTTGGAAGAGACCTCAAGATCATCGAGTCCAACCTCTGACCTAACACTAGCAAGTCCTCCACTAAACCATATCACTAAGTTCAACATCTAAATGTCTTTTAAAGACCTCCAGGGATGGTGACTCCACCACTTCCCTGGACAGCCCATTCCAATGCCTCACAACTCACTCAGTAAAGAAATTCTTCCTAATATCCAACCTAAAACACCCCTGGTGCAACTTTAGCCTGTTCCCCCTCATCCCGTCACCAGGCATATGGGAGAATAGACCAACCCCCACCTCTCTACAGCCTCCTTTAATGTACTTATAAAGAGCAATAAGGTCGCCTCTGAGCCTCCTTTTCTCCAGGCTGAACAAACCCCGCTCCCTCAGCTGCTCCTCACAGGACTTGTTCTCCAGACCCCTCACCAGCTTCGCTGCCCTTCTCTGGACTCACTCGAGCACCTCGATGTCCTTCTTGTAGCAAGGGTCCAAAACTGAACATAGTACTCGAGGTGCAGCCTCACCAGAGCCAAGCACAGGGGGAAAATCGTTATGACTTTCTCTGCCTGGCAGCTTTCCAACCACTCATCTCCCAGCCTGTAGCTCTGCTTGGGGTTATTGCGCTCCAGGTGCAGGACCTGGCACTTGGCCTTGTTGAACTTCATACAGTTGGCCTCAGCCCATCAGTCCAGCCTATCCAGATCCTCCTGCAGAGCCTTCCTACCCTCAAGCAGATCGACACACGCACCTAACTTGGTGTCATCTGCGAACTTACTGAGGGTGCACTCGATTCCCTCATCCAGAGGGGATCTGTATTGTCCCCATATTTCCCTCAGTAATCATTTATCTGAAACATAATTGAATGTAAATTTAAAATAACCAAGGAAAAAGATTAGATCTGAAGATAAGGAATTTAGAATAAGATAATCATATTCAGAAAAAAAAACCACAACAACAACAAAAAAAAAAACAAAACAAAAAAACTCTAAGAAATTCTCTTGTTGTAGTTTGAAATTTGAGGAAGGAAAAACCTTTGTTCATTTCTTTGCTGTATGATCCTTTCTTACAATGAAATTCAACACAAAGTGAATCTCAGCTGGTTTGGAATTGTATTACCATCTGGGGGAAGATCTTGAAAGAAGCCCAAACTAACAGATTTCCACCCAGCCCCTTAAGAATACTAATCGCCAGGAGCTGGGCATTTATTTGGAGCAAACTGATAGTGCAGTTGCATGAGTCTGCAAAATATAAATCTTATTGGCTGCAAAATCTTCTTGCTGGAGCTACTTTTTTATTCATGTAGAATCACCTAGAGCCCAGCATACTTTTTTTAACATTTCTAGTTAGACAGTTTTGTCTATACTTCAGCTGAAAACTATGGCCAAATCTGTAATTAGCCTTGGCAAGTCTAAGCATATTCTTGATGATGCTGTTGGTTAAAACCAACTTGAAGAGAAGGGGTCAAGCTGCATGCCTCAGGGGCTCGGTGGTGTACTTCAGAGTCCCTCAGCAGGGATTAGCAATCAAAATACTAGTTCAAATCCAGTAAAGGTTAAGAGTGATTAACACTGTATTCTATTGGTTAGTGTGAAACAGATGTAAAATGAAGTTATGATCAAAATCCAATTCCTAGTAGATATTTTACATCATAAACACCAAATACCTAATGATTCCTTGCTGGCAGTCTGATTAGAATGAACAGTACTTGAACAGGCACAGAGACTGCCACTCAACCCTTACTGCATAACAAAAAAATATCGTCTTTTTCAGAATGAAGGGCATGATGGAAAATTGTTGTCTCTGCCTGAGTCTTTTATATTCTGTTGGTGTATCTGGAAATCTTTTATCCTGAGTGAAGTTAAATAATATTTTGGACCACAAATATAGTTGTGTATTATTTTAAGTGATGTGAATGTAGAAGGACCTGCAACTTAATGACATATTTTTGATAATTTTAAATATGTGTGATCAGATCCTCAGCTGGATTAATTGGGCATGAATCTGCTGAAAAATTATTTAAGTGGTAGACAATGTTGGCAAAGGATCTGTTTCCGTATTACTCAAAGTACATGATGATACTTGAAAATGTATGAGTAATTGTAGACAAAGTGTATCATAGAAAAATTATACGTATGTGTGTGTGTTCACTCCAGGACCTCACAGCCTGTGCTCTTCTTTTACCTCCTGTGCACCAAACAGGTTAGATTTAGGTGTAACTGAGGGTTTCAATGTTAGAAGTTTAGAATGAAGAGGTTATGGCTTTGATTTGGGGCTTAGGCGTCAGGTATTTGGTTAGGGTTACTACCATGATATAGATACTATGAATTAAAAAGCCTGGCTTTCTCATATTATCCTGCAAATAAAAAAGACAGAATGTCTTTATTTATTTATTTATTTATTTGTTTGTAAACATGATATCTTTAGACCAAATACATATATATACTGTGTTCCATAGAAAAAAACTATTCTGAAATTACTAGGACATCTGTTTTATTAATTCATCTAGGGTATTAATGGATTTCACTATTTTATAAACTTATGTTAACATCAATATCCCTAAGATAAGTGCACAAAAAAATTTCAGTGTGCAAGTACTGTAACAAGTATAAGTTGGACTTTTCTTGCTGTCCAACAGTCCCATGTCTTTGTTAACTGTACAGCAAAATAGGAAAGAAGACACCTTAAAAAGCTAATTGGTTGAACAAGGTGAATAAGATGTTTCTGGTTTTCAGTAAGTTTATGGGAAAAATATCATTAGAATTAAGTGCATTAAAAAAAAAAAAATTGAAAATATTCTTCTTATTCACTAGGTAGCTTATGAACTATTGATAAGTGCTGTTGACTGACTGCTAAAGGATGAAAGGGGAATTGAGGGATTCACATCTTGGAGGACAGATTCTATATATATGATCACTTTTATTCCAATTCTTACTAGAACAAGTCAAACATGTCTCATTGCTGAGGGCAGGTGTCCCTGTTCCTGGAAAAAAAAATAGGACTTCTTAATGCACTATGAGTGGTTTTCAGGCTTCTTAATGACATAGACCTAATGAATTGGACCCAATACCCCCTGAAATGACTTTATTTCCCGGAACTTTTATCCTGTTTAAAACATCTAGTGGCATTTTATATTTCTACCACTTACTGAAATCAACATTTTTGGGGGAACATCCTGGATATGATACTTGAAAAAAAAGTGCAGAGATTTGTATTAGCTCTTACCTCTGCAATTGATAAGACATCAATATTTCTTCTTTTAGCCTTGCTTTTGCAAATTATGTTTCAGTGAGAAAGCTGCTTAGGGCAGGGACTATCTATTTTTACAGTTTCTAGTACATCCCAGCTCTAACCACAGGGCGGTCCATGAGCATTGCAGTAATAGGGGTAATATATAACACTAACTGTGGATTTTGAAAGAATGTCTTTTCTGCAAATGCATTTCAAAGAAACAAGCAGAAGTGTCATTTACTCCCTGAAAAATGGAACTGCAAAGCATTTATATTTAAATTAAACGCTTTTATGAGTTCATTGAATGTTATTTAGCAAGTATATTATAGCAAAGGCATGTTACCTATTGCCTTAGAATGAGGATTTTATTGCTTTTTCATAGTTATCTTTTGTATCGGCATTTGGCAGGTAACAAATGAAATTTGCTTGCTAAGGTTAAACTGTTTTGTGATGTTGTTCAGCTGCACAGTTATAAAAAATGTGACAATGGAAGAAAGTTATTTGCTTTTTTTTTTTTTTGGGGGGGGGGGAGAGGGGGAGACAGACATAGGAATATATTAATATACTGTAATCTTGACCTGCCTTTGAAGAAATGTTTATTCTCTGAAAGGCAAAGAACTTAATTCTTGTCTGAGTCACTCCATTGAGATCCTATTCATGCAAGAGTCTATACAAATGGAGCTGCAGGCAGAACTGGTCTGAGGAATTCAGTGTGGTCAAGGTGGTGAAGCCCAAACAGACTAATTTTTGGACTAATTTTTTTTTTTTTACTTATTTCTCAAAAAGTTTCTGAATGCCACATGTGTTGCAGGGTTCCCTTTATTTTAAGTTCATTTGATAGGCCAGTTTATTTTTTTTACATACCTGAGAAGTCCTTGTGGTACAAGGTTAGAATAATAAAATTTATACTTTTATTCTTTATGTATGAAAAGTAATATAATACCATCATTACTTTATTACTCTGCAGTCTTTTTGTTACTACTCGACTTAAAATATTTCAGCCATCAGCATTTAGAGAAAATTCGTAGATGTTGGACACACCATAATTATTTGCCTTAAAAGACTAGATTTCTTCTAGTCACCCTGCCTAGAAATGCAGTTATGGATCAAGACACTGGAGGTAGCTGAGGTGAGTTGAGGGGACTGAAAGGGTTGTGAGGCACTGGAACAGGCTGCCCAGGGAGGTGGTGGAGTCACCATCCCTGGAAGTCTTCAAAAGACGTTTAGATGTAGAGCTTAGGGATATGGTTTAGTGGGGACTGTTAGTGTTAGGTTAGAGGTTGGACTCGATGATCTTGAGGTCTCTTCCAACCTAGAAATTCTGTGATTCTGTGATTCTGTGACGCTAAACTGAGAATGCAGAGTATTTGCACTAGTACAACCAGTGCTCTAGAGCTCCCATATTTCTGTTTGGAAATTGAGTGTATATTTCCTGTTAATTGGAAATATTTGGTCCTTTTCTAAAAACTGTGAAAGAATCTCTGAAGGGTCCATGAAACTTGCACTCAAGTTTTGAGTAAAAATGTGTTTGTGTTATTTGAAGGTGCTTGGCAGAACTCAGCAAGTATAAAATAATCCCAGAGATATCAGCCTAGTAGACCTTGAACTATCTGCATTGAACATCTTAATGTGAATTTAAAGCAAAGTATCAGAACCACACTATATTAAAGGAGAGGACTCATGCTCCTCCACAGACAAACTCACGGCACTGCTCATTATCCTAGGAATTGATGTGCTAAAGCACTGTTCGCATATTTTCTTCCTAAGTTGTCATTTCAGTATGAAAAACTTAGCAATGAATAACCTCCTTCAATTTATATGTCAATCCTCATAGGACTCTTAACTCATCTCAATTTAAATTAATGACCTTAGTGATGATACTAGCAATTGGACCAAGCCTCACATGAGGCAGATATTTGCATATGGAATTTGATTAATCCTGATGGATATTAGTTTTCACTTTTAATTAGGTATGATACTATTGTAGGAAGAAAATAAAAGACAGCTAGTAGGCATAGGCAATGTCAATTTTCTGTTGGGTATTTATTTTTTTTTGGCTGCGCTAGGCTCCCTCACAGTGTCTGTTTAGATCAACTCAAAAAGATACCATAGACCTAAAAACAGGTCTCCAAAAGTTCAGAGATAATCACTGCAAAGAAATACTTAACAAAATATTGTTAGTTTGTAGAAAGTAGAAAAATTGGTATATGGTATCTCCTAGTGGTCTGTGACTTTATTCCTCTTAATGGAATAACATGAGTTGCATGTTACCTGTGTCCACAGTAACAGAAAAGCCAGCAATGTATGCAAAAAGAAGTAGTACTTTTTTCTGAGGCTACTTGGTTTTCTTGCATCCCAACTGAGCAAATGATGGAGGAGTCCTGATCAGATTTGGATCTAGAACAATTTTTTGCCAATTTCCATATTTCTTCTACACCTCTGCATTTTGGGAACATTGCAACATGTTTGCATAGGTCATAGCCAGGAAAGAAATGTGACTTTTCTTGTTCAGTAGGGACATTAACCACATGCTGCTTCTTGCTGAGCAAATTTCTGTAAGAGTGATTTGTAAAGTGAATGTAAAGAGAATGTAAATTGAGATATGTACATCTCAATAAAAATAATTGAGTACCCTTGCAATAGAATAGCTGTTTAGTCTTTCCCTTCCTTATCAGAAAATCATCAAAGGAACTCACCTCTCTTCTTAGAGATGGATTTTAAAAGATTTTCATATCCACTGACAGAATGAATGAATGATCAATGCTTATTAAACAAAACACAGTTAGAAAGGGAATATATTGCTATTTCTGGCTGAAATTCAAAGAGAAGGCAATGTTGTCTTTGTGATTACAGAGGACTTCTGAAAAGATATTATGCATCTCTGGTAAGGATTTAAGCTGAAGACGAAGGCATGAATGTTAGCAGGGATGTACCAAACTCTTGCTGGACTGTGGAACAGCTCCTGTACTTTTATAAATACCCTTACCAAAGTACAGAGCTTTTTAATAAATGGATAAACAAAAGGCAATTTTTATGACCGGAAACTATAGTTTTGCAGGAGGATTTCACATATTTCTGCAATCCTTTTTTTGTATTTCACAAGAATCTTGTACAAATTCACTAATGTTGGCAGAGTGTGTACTTCCACTCAGAGGAATCTTGTGAGGCATCTCACAAGAATGAGGGAGAGAATTGGAAAGGTGAAAGTGTGAGAACTCATGGGTTGGAACAAGGACAGTTTACTATGTAAAGGAAAAGCTGCACATGCAAACAAAGCAAAACAAGGAATTTGTTCATTACTTTGCCTTGGCAGGCAGATATTCAGCCACTTCCAGGAAAGCAGGGTACATCATGTGTAACGATTACTTTGGAAGACAAATGCCTTTACTCTGAATGTCCCTCCCTTTCTCCTTCTTCCTCAGCCTTTATTGCTGAGTGTAATGCCATATGTTGTGGGACATCCCTTTGGACAGTTTGGGTAAGCTGTCCTGGCTGTGTCGCCTCCCAGCTCCTTATCCACCCCCAACTTACTTGCTGGCAGAGAAGCATGAGAAGCTGAAAATTTCTTGGTTCAGTGCAAACATTGCTCTGCAACTAAAAGCATTGGTGTGTAATCGCAGCTCTTTTTGTCAAAAATCCAAACCTCAGCATTGTGTGAGCCTCTATGAAGAAAATTAACTCCATCCCAGCCAAAATCTTGACAATATGATACTGTTGTCATGATCCTCCATTTAACATGAAGAATACATTACAGTCTTTTTCACTCTCTTCAGAAATATGTGTAACAATATGGAAATGGACGTTTTCTTCAGTGTGTTATATGTAAAGAAAAATACAGTGCAAATTTTGATTAAAATGTTGCTCTGTGGCCTTTCATATTAAATCTAATTCTATTTAATATTACTTCTACATGTATGCAGAAAATGGCAAACCAACATTAATAAAAGAAGGCTTATAGGAATGTGGAATGAGAGAAATAGATCCTTGACAAAATTTATTTACCTAGCTAGACTTTCATTTCAAAGTTAGCAGCACTCTGTGATATTGGTATAATACAGGGGTCTTAGAACTCTGTTAGACATGTTCAACCCACTTTAATTTATTCCATGGAAGTTTAATCCCCTGCTGAACAGAGCTGGGGTGAATTTTCAAGTCATAATCCACTGAAGTAAAAAATCTTTAATGACAACATAGGCAGCAGGCTTCAAGAGTTTAGTTTAAATTCTTTCTAAAAATGTAAAACGTAGGGCAAGAGTTAATAGGATATTTCATACAGTTATATTTCAATCATTTTCCAAATCTTTATAAATTCACTTGCATCTCCACCATTAGAAATATTTGGGCTGAAATCTTGCAATTCTAAGGCAAAAAGCAGTAAGCTGTAAAACGGTAACGTGAAGATTTTCACAGTGTATTGTAACTCAGTTGGTCCTTCAGTTTACAGAGTCTTATATGGGATAATTTAATGTTTTCTAATTTGAAAGAGAAATGATGTTTTACATGCTAAACAGCATCCAATCTGCCTTAATTATATGACTAGGCAAGAAAATGAAAGCAAACTACATTATATATTGTATATTCATCCTTTTGTTCTTCCCGTAAAACTCCTGTTTTAGTGTTGACTATAGTGGTGGTCAGGATTTGGCTGATAAAGAGAGAGAGAGTTCATACATTTTCAATGTATTTAAGTAACACAGTTACAACATGTTTTTATACTCTCTGTTGACTATCACCTTTGGAGCTTCCTAGTTCTGGAAGTACCTCTAACTCAGACAACACTTCATTTTCTTTACCTGGAAGCTCCCCTAGTGCCATCCATAAACTTCTACAGCTCTCTCTGTCCTGAGCATCCAAGAGAAGGTTCCTCAGACAAATGGAATTTGAGGTGTGGAACTGCTGCTCACAGATCATTTCAGATGTTTAGAATTTCAGAGAGAGACAGGCCAGTTCCTATAAGTAATATTTGTTGAAGGTTATTGAATTCATAACCACCATTCCAACTTCAGAAGTCTGTGATCTTCAAGTATTTTAAGACCGAGAAGATTTTCTGATAGAATTAACATATTTTTCTCTTTGTTTTCTTAGCCAACAAAATCACCTTTTGACCAGTGTTGGATACATGGTATCCAAGATGGACATTTGGTTTGACTCTGGTGTTCTCAAGCTCTTAAATTAATATGACAATCACATTTTTTATTTTTATTTATTTATTTATTTTATTTTTCCTCTATTTTTCCTTTCCTGCTACATCTTTAAAGAAAAAGAGTGAGATTTCATCTCTGAAAGACAAGAGTGACAGCAGTTCCTGTATTCACCTCTGTTTTCCAGAAAAAGGGAACATTTAGGGCTGATATCTAATGGCTTCCTGTTGTGACTCTGCGCTTTTGGTTCCTGGTTCAAAGTGTCCAGGTTTCTCCATGCACTTAGAGAATCCTTAATGTTTAACTTCAAGTTTGATTTCCACTCTGGAATTTTGTGAAAGGAAATAGAAAGTCATTACAAAGTGTATACCATGAGCTGTGCTGCCACAGCTGAGAGGACAGCACTGCCAAAGCAAAGCAGAGAGAAAGGAGAAAGAGAAAAATGTGTTAGGGCACTGCTGTTAGAAGAAATGATTTCATAATCACAGTCTGTCTGATGGATTTCAAGTGCCTATCTGTGTCTTTAGATCACCAAACACTTTTAAAAATCCTGTGTATAAAACATTTGTTCTAGTCACTAGTCTACAAAAAAGACACAAGGAGAGTTATTTTTCAGATTTAAATAACGGTAAAAATTATTTGTATTGTCAAACAAAACCCCAAAGATAACAGAATAATACAAAGCTATACTCCCTCCAAAATGGAACCTCTGTATAGGAAATCTCCTGTATCTAAGAGGAACAATACTAGCAAACATTCAAGTGGAATACAAAAAGTGTTTAAGGCCAAGTTGGGTGGGGCTTTGGGCAGCCTGATCTAGTGGGTGGCATCACTGCCTATGACAGGGGGCTCAGAAATGGATGATCTTTAAAGTCCCTTCCAACCCAAACCATTCTATGATTCTGATTTTACTATTCTACCTGAAAGGAAGTTGTGGGGAGTTGGGCGTTGGCCTCTTCTTGCAGATAACTATCAATAGAACAAGAGGGAGTGACCTCAAGTTGTACCAGGGGAGGTTCAGGTTGGAAATTTGGAGAAATTTATTCTCAGAAAGAGTAGTTAAACACTGGAATGGTTTGCACAGGAAGGTGGTGGAGTCACTGTCTCTGGGCATGTTTAAGGAAAGGTTGGATGTGGTACTTAGGGATATCCTTTAGAGGGTAATATTGGTAGTAGGGGGATAGTTGTACCAGATGATCTCTGAGGTCTTTTCCAACCTTAATGATTCTATGATTCTATGATTCTTAGCCTGCACACCGTGCTGTACAAGTAGCATAGCACTAGCCTCCCTCCTTTATGGAATAGGGAGCAGTGGACTTGGACATGACTAGAGAATTTCATAAAGGGCAATCATTGACCTTCCAGCCTGCAGCCTTTGTGTTCTCTCCATGGCAAATCCATAAGTAATATGAACCCATAAGTAATATGGTCAGTGTTTTCTTGCATACCCTGAGACATGCAAGATGATGGACATTTATTCAATCCTTGAGGGTCCATTAATAGCTAATTGAGATAGATGATGTAGTTCATTCTGTTTCACTCTTCTGTAGCCCAGAATACCTTGTACCTACCACCCAAATTCCATACAAGCGAGGTGGTAAGTGAGGTTATTCCCACTCTAGATCATGAACTAGGCTAATACAAAATATGTTCTGAGACTTTTGTAAACTGTAGTGGCAGTCTGCCACTTCTTTTCTTCAGTCTGTTTCTTCATTCACAGAGCTTGTGGCAGTGACTACAGTCAACATGAATGCATGTTTATTAGTGCCCTCATCTTTCTTTTCTAACTACCCTTTGATTATTTGTATGTCAGATCCAAATCAGACATAAACTGATACAGTCACTCAAATTTAATGGTATTAAATTTCACTGAATTTATATCAGCTATCATCAAGTGAATTTATATCAGCTTCTGGTCCTGCATAACCTCTGTTGTGTGAAAGAGCTGTGGTCAGATAGATATGTTTTCCTTCTAGCAAGAGCCATTTGAAAAAAAAAACACAGAATATATCAAAAGTAAAACAAGAAATATGCAGAATTGAAATAGCATGAAGAAAGCTTTTCTGAAAACTCATGTAAATCTACTCAAAATTACGATGAAAGTGCAGAAAAGAACTACTGAAAGTTACTGAAAAAAACAAAAACAAAAACCAACAAACAGAGAAATAATATATAGCTGAGGAAATTAAAAATATTAGGGAGCTATAAAAATATTAGGTAGCTGGGGAGAATCTAAGGGACTACGACATGTTTGCCTTGTTCTTGCTCTTCTTGAGGCTTCTCATAGCTGTTTTTGGAGGCAGGACACTTCTAAATGACTTTTTGGTCTGATCCTTCATAGTCATTTCTGTGTTCTCTTTTGACACAGTAAATTAAGACATACTGTCCCATTTGTCAGATTCATTTGAGTTTGCACATTTTGATCAGCCAATCCACATGCTTATTCTCTGCCAGTCATATAACAAAAAGAATTGAAAGTTAGAAACAGAGAGTTCTGTTTATATGAAGTAGTACTGTGTGTGGTATTCTGCTTTTGTCCTCCATTTCTCACATATCATTTTTGTAATCATTTGTAACAGCTGCAAGTCCATCACTGTGTTTTATTTCCCTCTGTTATAATCATTTCTATATCAAAATTAATTCTCAATTTCTATGTAAATGGTTAAATATCTGTAGAATATAGGCTTTGACTTATCTGGAAATTATTCATTAGATAAAATGGATCCATGCCAGTAGTGACTTTGTATGGTGTGTACACAAGTATAGGAATAAAAATTGTTCAAAGCAGTGTCAAAGCAATCTAGGTCCAGATTTTCCTCTACCTAACAGGAAGAAACAGGATAAAAAAGGATAAAACCTAGGAAAACTAGGTTCAGCAAAAAATTTCTGAGTGCCATCCTGCCTTGATAATAGTCCAGTTTTGTTCTATCAATCAAATCTATCTATCTATCAATCAAATGTTCTATCTATCAAATGTTCTATCAGTATTGTTCTATCAGTATTGTTTTATCAATGCTGAGATATCTGACAGAGGAAAGAAAATTCCAAATTCTTGTATACAGAGAACATACAAACACAGCGCTGCCAAATTCTTACAGTGCTATGCCAGCAAAAATGATCTTGGTTTTGATTAGTTATTTACCTGAAGAGAGAGATTTTCTACCTTATAAGATTGTTTGTTTGCATTTTCATTTGCCCTCAAGTAGTCATACATTCAGAGGAATAAATACATAATTTCTAAGCCAATACTGTAATTATAGGTAATGAACTGTAATAGAGCTAGAATAAAAAGAAAAGAGTGAGAAATCAAGAGGCATTCTGTACATCTTTGAATTATTATTATTTTTTAATCTCAGATTTATCAGTCTTAAATTAATCTTAATACAGCTATGGTTTATTTTAACCTCAGATGGGAAGAAGGACTAAATCACTACTTGAGACCTTGATGGTTTCCTAATATGACTTTCCATATTTGTTTTCTCTGTTTCAAGTATTTAAATTCGACCTGCCTAAGCATTCAGAGTTGAGTCTTGAAAGAGAACACCAAGCTTTTTGAGACAACTACCTATCCTTTAGGAAGGCCTAAATGAGCTACACATATTCATTAAAACACATCTAATGAAGCTAAAGTTCATCAATAAAATTTCTTCAGCCTCAAAAAGGAGGATACAGAATGAATAGAATATTCTATTTTAATGAAAAAAAAATAAATTATGGATCAATTCTTGTGTATCTATTTATTTTTAAATGACGCTTTGGCATATTGTGCCCAGTGTCTTTGCCTTTGCTTAGAAACACAAGAAGAATGGGATAGCAATTTGTCATTCAATGTAGTGGAAATTTGTACTTTCCATTAAAAATACAAGACTAGAACAGAAGGTCAGTCTCCTAGTCTTAGTGAGTGTTTTTCCAGTGACATTTGTAGTATTGGCTAAGCATTCCCATATTTTTTTGTCCTTATTCTTGTTCTATATGTACACTGCTGACATCATAATCACTCACTTCTAGGTATGCTGGCACAGGAAATACCCCTCCTCAGCCCTTTTGCAACATTGATATATTACACTGTACTGGGCTAGAGTTTTCAACGTTCATGTGTATTTCATCATTGTTACTTCCTTAGAATAAAGCTTAAAGCTACCAATGAAGACTGGGAGACTACCATATAAAGTTCTGTATACATTGTAAGAGTCTGTACCATGAACACTTAAACCAACAGAAACTGAAATAGCACTTATTTTTGTACAGTGAAATGTATTACTTGCCAACTCTATAAATTTATAGAACCTAAATATCTAGAAAAATACCCATACTCATCCCAATCCTCCTAGACTTGAACAGTTCCAGTGAACTGTTATTGTAAAGAAGGTAAATAATCGAGGGCAAGGCATTTCAGTTTGGGAGTGACAGTTGGCTTTGGAAGAGAAGGAACTCTTGTTACAGTGAATTAGTTGGTAAGGGAGCATTTGCATGTTTCTGAATTATATACATGTATACTCAAGGAAGATCGCAAAAGCCACCATAGAATTTTGGGTGCTCAGTATTTTAACTCTATCAGTCATTTTCAATCAGCACTTTTTTCAAGCCTTGCTAAAATGGGTCTAAGCTGTTTTTCACATGAGTAAGTGCAAAATCTCATGGATCTGTAATATCTTTCTTGTATTATTGCCAACTTATGGTTGGAAAGAAGAGAGAGAGAAGAAAATTGTAAATTAATTCATGTGAAAATAACTGCTGCATTTGCAGAAATTCTATTACGCAGCAATGCTCTGTATTATTGGGTGTGCAAGTCTCTGAGGATACATATAGATACTTTCTATAGTACATAGTACGCTAACAGTATATGAAAAAGCAGTTGTCTGGAAAATGTTAGTGAAGAGCAATGAATTCTAGAGCTTTTTTATTAACCCTCATTTTTTTTTTTTTTTTTTTTTTTTTTTTTCCAGTGCTTACTTACATAGACACTTGACTAGGGAGGGCAAATTCAGGCTTTTAATCATGGAAGCAGACTGTTACCCACACTGAAAATCGCAAACAGAGGTCTCAGGGCTAACTGCATGACCAGAAGCCTTTTAGGTATTACAAAATCAATGACAGTAACAATCAATTGTATTTGTTATGTCAGGTATGAAGCAGTACAGCATGCATGGGATCTGAATCATCCATTTCCATCAAATATACTGCCTTTCAAGAGCACAAATATATCGGATCAGTCAGCAACTCTTTCAGAAAATACTTATTTTCCTCAGCATTTAGTTTTACACAGCTGAAAAAAGCAGACCTTCTTAAGTAGTTTTTATACTGTTACATCTTGCTAAATGGAACTTGTAGTATAATCCTATGAAATGTAAATCATTGGATGCAGAAAGCAAAACAAAGGAAAAGCAAGCTCTAAGGAAAGAACTATACAGTGGCCAGCAATCTGTGTCTTACCTACAGACTGAAGGTATACTAGCTCTGCTAGCTAACTGCTAGACTCGGACCGGGTTGACAGATTCTTACTAGACAGGCGCATTTTTCCTTTTAACCACATTTCTCCTCTCATTTTGCACTCCTTCCCCATATGCTGCTGCAAAATTTTATTCTGAGTCTTTTTCTCTCTCCCTGTGACATCTTCATTGCTGCTTCATTAACCATCACACCATCAGTGCATTTCATTACAGCTTCTCTCCTGGCTCCCTGTGTTGATGCTAAAATGCATCTACAAACTGCCTATCAAAATTCTAGAGTATGTTTATCCTTCCTTCAGTACAAAGGAGGAGAAAGTCATCCCTTTGGCAAGATCTTACAAAAAACCCATATTTTATCTATTATCGTTACTGTCCCCTCAACTTGAAGAGCACTGAGGAGGTATAGTAAGGGATGTGACAGAATTGTTTACCTATTTGTTTACTGTAAAAGTTTTGGGGCATAGTTGCTGATCTGATTAAGGTGTTAAGAAAGCTTAAACTGATTTTATGTATATGCCTTCAACTGACCTTGAAAGAGTGTTGAAGCTAATGAAAATATGCTTCAATTCCATGATTGTTAAGAAATGAAAAGGCCATGTAATAAATAACCTCTGTGACATATACTTGCAGTTGTACCAGTAAGAAAGGGCCATGGTTTAAATAATTTAAATACTAGCTGTGTTTCTTGGATTGGGAATACACCCAATTCATTTTTAAGTGAAGAGAAAGATACAACTGAAGATATGAAAGAAGCATGTAACTCAGCACCAGAACAGAGTCATAAAGCAGACATTTTCAGAATGTGCTATGTAGCCATGAAAAGGGAAATAAGAAACTCAATGGCTTCTTCAGACCAGTTCAAATATTAAAAAATGAGGCAGCATGTCTTATGTGAGTTTTTAAGGGAAAAGTCTGTAGGTTCCTCCCTGTCAACCTGCTGTCCCCAGCCAATTCTAGCCATCCCTTCCACCTTTCATCGGAGCTCTCCATTAGTGCTGCATCAGACAGGTGTAAAGCTGCATCTGTTCTCTGTTTTCCACACAAACAGGGTGAATAGAAAATAAATAAGGTAAAATTGCACTGACACTGAATTCTGTGAAAAACAATCTCTGAGGTTTATGATTTTTAGGAACTTGGTGCAGGGTTTTCCTTCTGTCTCTCAAAATAAAAACATGATTTGTAAGATTTCTTTTTATTACTACTTTCAGATAGGTAGCCATATTTTTCTTGAAAATATGCAAATGGATCTCTGTCTTTCAGAGACCACTGGTTTTGGGATGAAGGTGTGAAGAAAGAAGTTGAGTGAGGAAGGAGAAATACATGTCGTACTAGATATAGACAAGGCAAATCAGTAGTTAATCTGTAAAGGAGCATGTGTGACTCCTCTTGCATTAATTGAGGTAAAGCTTACAGTATGTTTATTGCTGTCAAAGAAACTCATTAAAACTTTCATCCCATTATTTATTCTTTAGTTGTTATTGAAGGTCCCAGTCAAGACTACAGACCAATGTGTTCTTATAAAAGGAGTAGGAAAGTTATATTGCTATTACTTGTTTTATAATGACATAGACTCTGAGCATGGTCAAGGTGGCACCAGCAAGACAGGACCTTGACAGTAAACTCCAGGGACAGCTAAGAAAAATGGATGTGCCTCTGATGGTGGAAAATGCATCCACTGTTTAGAGAGAACATTCAAGCAAGAATATTTCCCTCTGAGATAAGAAGTGTCCAGTGAAAACCACATACACACTGGAAGATGACATGGCTGTGTACCTTAGTTTGTGCAGTATTTCTTTACTTACTCATCACTTAAAGGCATTATAACAGAGGTGACTTACAGGCTGAAGAATTGATCAGAATTAATTCTGAAGGCCAGTGTAAAAGATTGCCAAAAAAGCATTAAATAATGACTACTTTAAAAGAAGTTTATGTTCTTCCAAAAGAAGTTAAGACATTTAGGTTTTGTTTTACCTGAGTACAGAGAATATAATTATTTCTCCAAAAAAATTCTTATGATTTTGAAATTTGCTCATTGTTTCACAAGGAAATGATGGATTTTACATATGGATATTACATATCTCATCATATCCTTTCTTTCTTTTTCTCTTCATTATTTTTCAGGTTACCTGTGCAAATTTAACAAATGGAGGAAAAACAGAACTTCTAAAATCAGGAAGCTCCAAATCCACACTAAAGCACATATGGACAGAAAGTAACAAAGACTTGTCCATCAGCCGACTGCTGTCACAGACTTTTCGTGGAAAGGAAAATGATACAGATTTGGACCTGCGATATGATGCCCCAGAAACTTATTCTGAGCAAGATCTCTGGGACTGGCTGAGGAACTCCACAGACCTGCAAGAGCCTCGACCCAGAGCAAAGAGACGGCCCATTGTCAAGACTGGGAAATTTAAGAAAATGTTTGGCTGGGGCGATTTTCATTCCAACATCAAGACTGTGAAGCTAAATCTGTTAATAACAGGGAAAATTGTTGACCATGGCAATGGGACGTTTAGCGTTTACTTCAGGCATAACTCCACTGGTCAAGGGAATGTATCTGTGAGCCTAGTGCCCCCTACAAAAATAGTGGAATTTGACTTGGCACAACAGACAGTGATTGATGCCAAAGATTCCAAGTCCTTTAACTGTCGAATTGAGTATGAAAAGGTTGACAAGGCTACCAAGAACACACTCTGCAACTATGACCCTTCAAAAACCTGTTATCAGGAGCAGACCCAGAGCCATGTGTCATGGCTCTGCTCCAAGCCCTTTAAAGTAATCTGTATTTACATTTCCTTTTATAGTACAGATTATAAACTAGTACAGAAGGTGTGTCCTGATTACAACTACCACAGTGACACACCCTACTTCCCTTCAGGGTGAGGATGAACACGTGTCTGAGACTGAAGCCTGGGGAATAAAAGAGGTCATATGACAGGGCTGTAACCTCAAGGAGGAAGGCCACATCTATTGCCTGGAATGTGTCTACCTGCTGCTGCTGATGTCAAATGGCTGCAAATATGTTAGTGGAAAACAATCTAATGTAATTTTTACCCAGTCAGCTCCATGTATCAATCTAGTTGTAAATCACTATGGATTTAAAATAAAACCATACACATACACAGAGACACACACTCTGTTCAGCTCACATCTATTGAGATTTCTGTTAAGGGAGATTTCATTGTCTGATATCTAAGGTTTCTGGATAACCTATCATCAAGCAAAATGGATCAACTAGACAGAGAATGGTTTCTAACACAGACTGTTATGGAAATCTCTTTGAAAGTCCTTTGAATACATGCCAATCAATAATCCCCACTCATGCATTCTACTGCTTGGAGTAGCTGTACTGGTAAATAATGCTGTAGGAGTAAATACTTGTTAAAACGGGAGAAATGTGTGTCTAGCGTTCAGTATTCCTTATTATATGAACACAGCAAAACATCGTGACTTTTTTCCAGCATACAGTAGGCACATTCGAGGTGGCGTTAGGTGGCACTTTTTCCATGGAACGAGCCTGTTACTAGTAAAGATGGGCAAACATTTGGAATTTACATGTGGGCAGACATTCTGGTTTCATGTTTCTCTGACTCTTTATGCTCTGATTCTTTAAACCTGGTTGAGTTTAGGCAAGCTAAGCTATTTAAAAACCCTTCAACTGATCTTTACAAAGGAAGATGCCTGGCGGAGAACATGTAAGTTATAAGTGGCTGTCTTATCTTTATTACAAAATATTGTAACAAATTCAATATCCTAGTCTTCATTTGTATGAATGGTTTGTATTGTACATAATTTAACCAGTGTTATTTGAGCTGCATATTAATATTAACTTGTAATTGTCTCTCTGCTTGTTATTGGTTAAAAGCAATCAAGGAAATGAGGAATCCATTTTATCAATGTAGCTGTAAACTCCATTAAAAGACAGAACTATGTACAAAGCATTTATTCAGCTAAAGTATTGTTGAAAGCTATACATATACAACATTACAGTCTGTCTGTATTTAGATATTTTATTTCCAGACAAAAAAAAAAAAAAAAAGAACTGTACATAAAAATAAAATATCTTAAAGTTGAGTTTCAATATGTATTGTGTAGATAGTATAAATGGTTCTGAAAAGTGGGTAATACTCCACATCTGACATGGTTTTCAGTCTGTCTCTTTGCATATGTACATATATATATTTATAACTCTGTGTGAGGGCATGTTTGTGTGGGTACATATACACGTGCGTGCGTGCGTGTGTGAATACATGTAGACATATATTAAGAAGATATAAAAACTTCTCAGGCCCTTTTCCTATCAAGCAGATTACTGTGAAGGGTCTAGATAACCTGAGTTGTAGACCCCACTCAGATGAGAAATTACTGGAGCAGGACATTTTTTTATATGATTCATTATTGCTTAGAAGTGGGGAACCTTTGCCTTAATTTTAACTTCCTCTGAGGCACTGCTCTCTCTTTATGGAATGAAGAGATCCCTTTTTATGGAATAAAGAGACCCCTTTTTATGGAATGAGGGACTTTTCTTCCTATGAACAAAAAGCTCATGTCTATTATATTTTTGGTGTGTATGGTTGCATACTTTAACCCCACTATCCAGATAACCAGCAACAAGTCCATCCCTAAAGAAGGCTGCCCAAAGAACTCAGCATTTCAGAATTATCCTTCCTGGCAATGCTTCCTTCCCCCACCCACCCTTATACCCTGGCTCTGAAAGCTGTGAAAGCAGATATAGGTTGGCTTCTAAATATGCACAATATCATGAGCAACTTCTCCAAAGTCCCAATAAACACTCTAACAATATTTCAAGAAGTGAGAAGTTGAAAGAACTTCCAGTTATGGACCACTGTTGCTGAAACATGCAGAACTTAAATGAGAATGAAATAAAACAAATGGATAATTTTACTGATAAGTATATATTTTCCAGTGATGTACAGGTAGTAGAGGAGACTTACATATTATTAATGCTTTGGCTCCTTCAAACCAATATGCTTCTGGGAATTATTTCTTCATTATATGTGACTTTTCCCAAAACAACCTTGTGACGCTGGATCTTATGTAGATTTGGGGAAAGAAACGGTCCAAGCCATACAGTCCAGATTCTGATCTCATTCAGGAAGATGCTGAGCTACATTTTTTTTTCTTTTTTCTTTGACAGGATCTGTGATAATACAAGTAATGTTTCCTCATTTGTGTTGTATGGAAAGTAATTATTCTGAACATGAGACACAAAAGTAATTTGTGCTATGACTAAGACGAAAATCTTGGCTGCATTGAAATCACTGGGATTTTACTATTTAGTAGGGTGCTAATTTTCATTTAATAGTATAAGAATTCCAGTGTTAAATATGATCAGCAATCTATATTATGACTGAGCATTACATGTGTGATTTCTCATTTATATTTCTGAAAAGTGAATGTGAATGACTACTACTGGTACAGCTTTGTTATTACTATTATTATTATTTAAAAAAAAAACATAAATATATGAAGTATTTATATTGTGATCATAAATATAAATAAATATGTATATATACATAAAATTATATATATGTATACCAACATTTCCAGAAGCATCAATACACATTGGAATTATTCATCATGTAATGGTTCTGATTCTTCCGATTGTGGTAGCTGGTACTTTATCTATCTGCCTCTGAGACAGCCAGTCATGATTTTTTTTAGTCTTAAACCTTAGAATAACTTTCTGTTCCTCCTAAGTCCTCTTGAGCATGAAGTTGGAAGAGTTGTTTTGGTTATCTTTTTGTGAAACAGTGATCTAATATCATAACATATATTGTGTTATTAGCTGTTAGTTCATTACAGTTCTTTCAGTCTCTTTGGGAAATATTTTCTGTTTGAAAGAAATTTTTTGTTCAGTGTTCTTCAGTGTTGAAGAACACTTGTTTTTTCTAGGTGAAAAAGGAATTCAGTAAGCATAAATATATTTAATTCAGTTAAACAATGTACATATGGGTATCTGGGTCTTGTACAACATTATCTTAATAAAGCCCTAGGTCAGGCAAATGTTGCCTCACTATAGCCCACCAAGTCTAGACATAATAAATCTAGACATAATAAAAATGTATAGCTCTAAAGGTATATTTTTAGGATTAAAGAAGGTCGAGGTAGTAATTTTAAGAGATGAAAGAGTGCTTTTTTTTTTTTCTTTTTCTTTTTTTCATCTATAGCATGCTTTGTGTCTTATTTTCACTAGAGAGGCCACAAATGTGGATATTTTAATGAAACCTATTATTCATGTTGCAAAAGTACATGGATCAGTCATCTGAGTAAAAGATCAATTTATTAAACTTGCCTTGGGTGGATCAGTAAAAGAACTTATGTATTTGTGTTTTGAGACAAGGAATCTGGGATACAAGAAACAGGTGGTTTTACACTGCAATTATCCCAGATCAAAGTTCTAAACAGTGCTAAAAAGCTGAAAAATGTTAACTTGTTAGTTATATGAAAATACATCAGCACAGGACAGAAAATACTTCCCTCTGTATGAAGTCACTCATAATGTATTTATCCCTTTCTCCCTTTTTCCCCAAGTTTGCATGGATAGTAAGCAAAATAGTAAGTTTATATTTAAAAAAGTTCTTATCTTTCAAAGTTTCTCTTACATAAAAAGTATGAAGCCAGAAACTACTGAAATTCGCTATACCTTTGAACTAAGTAATATTCAGACTCCATCTATAGGAGATCAGAAGGGAAGTCTTGTAGTATAAATTGACCTAGAGCTTTACATAATGCTACATTAAGGTGTTTACTTAGAGTGAAGTGTTACTGTGATTAAATCATTGCATCTTCATACATTCTCTGACTTCTATGCTGTAACATAGAATCCTATAGCAATTTCACAGACTGCACTGAAAACTATGTGTTCAAAGACTGTGGATGAAAACAAGGATTACAGCTGCTTTACTTGGACAACAAGACATGCCTAAAGCTTAGGCATTTTGTCTAAAGAATTACTCTTCACCACCTGAACCATATGTAACTATGTGTCTACCATTCCAAAGACCTTAAATGGCTGCATCAAAGAACTTTGTTATAATACAGAAATATGTAGCTACTTTACATAGTCAGAAAGAGTTTTGATGCAAAGAACTCCCAGTTTTCAAAACAGTGTAATGCAGATTTCTTGTAAACCATATGTGTATAAATTTGAGGTATAAAATTTATGAAATTAGTTTTTTTAAAAAATATGAACAGTTCCCCAAAAAAGTACTATTTTTCAATGCTTCTATATATGTCAATGAAATATAAGCATTCCTGACCCTTTTCAAAACTTCTGATCCCAATGTATCTGTCTGAAATTCATGAGAAGTGAAGTAATTGATTCACTTTGTACAAGTATCCAAAAGCTGAAACCTTGATTATAATGCATAATAAAGTCCTTTGGTGATTTTCCCTGTTACTGCTTTAATGTATAAGTATTCTGACACTGGAAGCACTGACTACTGCCTAAAAAAACTTTTTTTTTTTTTTTCTATTAATAAGGAATTGGCAGTCTTACTGAACCTATGCTAAAATTCACATATGAATTATTTTTTCTAAATACATTTGAGCAAGTCAGTATCTATGGATAAGTTTAACACTTATTGCTGATTGTGAAAGGAGCACTCATTAAGATTAAAATCACTTTAAATAGTGCAATAAATTGCAGGACTTTGGAAATTATGTTCACTTGGGTAGTAAACACATGATAATCTAGTCTAATACACATAGCATGATCTCTCAAAAAGTGTTGGTGAACCATCTTTACTTTTTTTTTTTTTTTTATAAATTCCCTATTAATTGGCTGAAATTCTGTCATTACCCAAACTAAGAGGGAGATCACTTTGTTTTGTAAAGCTTGTTTTCTCATTGGAATGTTAATATTTCTGTGATTTTAATTTTATTTTTTAATTTATTTTTTATATATATTTTGTATATATTTATATATTTTATATATATTTTAAAGGGCATATGTCTCTACTTCAACTTAGACTTATGTAAACTGCATGGTACATATTTTAAACCGTTTGTTTGTTTCTTAAGGTGCACTTTAGATCAGGAGCAAAACAATGACTCACATGAAATTTATTTCTGAGAGCTTCAGTCTCATTGTCAAAGATAAGATTTGAGAAGGTGGAGCCTGTGTGAGGTGTATTCTTTGTTCAAAGTGTACCTCAGCCCTGTAGCAAGTAGAGATATTGCTACGAGGAAGGCTTTAGTGATCAGTGAAATGAATTTCTGTCTGTTGGTAATGGGCAGTAGAGGGATCAAAAAAGTTCATAAAGGTGAAATACACTGGTGAAGTTGTGAAAATTAGCCATTCCAAAAAGATACTTTTTTTTTTTTTTTTTTTTTTTTTGGGTATTTTATGGAGGAACTACTGCATTCCTGGGGAAAGACCAGTGTACTTACAAATCTGTTCATCTTAACTTAACTTAGGTTAAGTTAACTTAGGTTAAGTTAACTTAGGTTAAGTTAAGTTAAGTTAAGTTAAGTTAAGTTAAGTTAAGTTAAGTTAAGTTAAGTTAAGTTAAGTTAAATTAAGTTAAGTTAAGTTAAGCTAGAATTGGCAAATGCATAAATAGCATGAGACATTCATGAGACATTAAATTCCTCATTTAGGTCACTGCAAATTTAAAATAAGATGCAAAAGACTATAAGAAACAGGCAACCTAAATGAGGTAAGATATGGAAAGTGAATAAAAAGTCATATTAATTCTTACAATGTCCAATAGCGTGGTGATTTTTATGGTGCCATATTTATGAAGCATGTTTGAATTTCTTGGGTGGAAGTAAGTAGTTTGTTTAGTCATAGAGCAGGGATGTCCTGGAAATAAAGACAGAAATTTTTGCAAAGAAGTTCCAACAATTGCAACATACTCCTTCCAAATATTCTGGACTGATTGGTTGGCAAATTTTGCTAAATATTGTATTTAACTATGTGTAGGGGGGTGCATGGAGATCAGTGAAGATAATATTACTGCTTTGTTATTAGGCACTCACGAATGGCCTCAGCCTTCCAACCGTGTTCTCCTTAAGAAGATCTGAACCTTGCCAAGACTGAGGCTATAACACATGGAGACAATTTGGTGCCAGTGAACCTTCAGATGTAACTTAACAATCTGTCAGTTCTGTCAATACTTTAAACACTGCTGAAGAAAACAAAAACAAAACTAAAAATAAACAAACAAAAACAGCTATTTTATACCACAGGGACATAATTGTGTTTTGTTCAGTAGTGAGAAATTGTTTAAGGTAAGTGATTTATAACACCTACTACTAAATTATTATTAATAAAGCTATGATATTAAAATGCAAACGTTCAAAAATCAAGTTATAAAGTATGTCTTTACCTCAAATATACAGAATCTATACATAAAACATTATTTTGCTCAGTTTCTCTGCTCCACTATTATGTGTGGGGATATTCTGTTTAGATATATGAGAAGTCCCCATCTAGTTTTGAGAGATATATTTTCAATAATTATAGTGAGAAAAATGTCTAATAACACCACTTTTGAGCAGAAATCTATATAGGAGTTTCAAGACATATATAATATTCCTGATGAAAGTGGGTTTTATTGTCAACAGACAACAGACTAAGTTCCTTTTTACCACCTACGCTTAGATTACAGAACAATTACTGCTGATGGCGAACAAAACAGAAATAATAAAGTTTGACTCATAGAGACTGTGGTGATCTTGAAGTCATGATAGTTTTCTCCTTCTCCTTCTCCTTCTCCTTCTCCTTCTCCTTCTCCTTCTCCTTCTCCTTCTCCTTCTCCTTCTCCTTCTCCTTCTCCTTCTCCTTCTCCTTCTCCTTCTCCTTCTCCTTCTCCTTCTCCTTCTCCTCCTTCTCTTTCTTTCTTCTTCCTTTTCATAAAAATAATTATAATAATAACCTTATTGGTCCCTTCCAACTTGGGATATTCTATTATTCTATGAAATAATAATAATAATAAATTCATTTTTAATGTAAAGCTCTGGGAAAGGCATTTACCTAGCAGTTTTTCATTTTAACCCTTCAAATGTTCATTCATAACTGCTTGAAAGGGACTGGTATATAAGTATCTGACATTAAGTGCACTTGTCATTATTTATGACATGTAAGTTATTCTTGGTTAAAAATGCAGGCAGTCAGTAGCCACAACCGGTGTGTCAACCAGACTTTAACAAGGAAATTCCTGAATGGGTCTTCCATGACTTGAAAGCAATTAATGGAAACATTTAATTGATGAAATTTACTGTTAGTTCTAGTCCTTCAGAAAACAAGATTAATGAACTCGATTTGTTGTAAACTTTGGACTTTGGAGATCAGTAGTGTTTTTCAGTAGTAACTCCACCCTTATTTTGGGATAATACTCTCTTTTCTACATATCAGCATCTTACGTATTGGCCATGATCAAAACTCTTACAGTGAAAAACATTTTTTTTTACATAATATCTCTTTGTAGCATAGGAAGTATTATTTTCTCATTTTCTAACATTGCTCTGGAAGTACCAAGCAAGTCTTTACTTTTTTTCCCCTCAGATTAAGCTAGTATTTAATTTAGATCCCTGCAGAAGGCTTTTGCTTATTTTGAGTTAAAAGCATTCATTTCTTTTGTTCATAGGAATCATGCAAATTTTCTCCATCTAAGTTGCATAAATATTACCAGTAGTGTTGTCTTTCGTTAACCATTCCAAAAGAACTTTGTTCATCTTTTTAGAACAAATCCTATTTTCTCAACATCTCTTGCAGTTAAAACTACAAATGAATTCAGGATGTCAGTTAGAATTCCAAAGATAGAGGGCTTCATCTTTTATTTTTTAAAGAAATTTCTCCATGTGCATAGTTCCAATGGTCTCTCTCAAGTCTCAAAGTATAAAAAATGACTTCTAATGAGTTCTCCACTATTAATTCTAATAAAAATGGCAAGCTTTACTTATATTGCTTTTCAGTGCTCTTTCTCAGTCACCATTCAAGTTTTGAACTAGCAGTCTTCAGATGCCTACATAGCTTCTTTCTTATGTTATTTTCTGCTGCTCTACCTCTTTAGGCCTATTTCTCAATATTTCAGTCAATAGATATTGCTGCCCTGTACCTAATTGCAAAAAGTATATTTGATCCAAGTACAGGCCCCTAGAGGGTCTACATTTTAGTGTGAGTTTCTTAGATTTCAACAGATAAATGAAAAGGAGTTGCAAAGCTAATTCTGCGCTTCTGCTCAGATGAAGGCTAAAGAATTCTTAGACCACACTGAAAGATGTTTGCCTAAACATTAGGACTCTCCAGTGTGCTTGATGCCTCATTCTCTGAAGGTAATCTGGCTCAAAACTCAGCCAGCATTTCTCAAACCATATAGTCTTGTGACCTTTCCCCATGGGAAATCCTTGTTCAAGTTCCCCTCCCTCCTACTCTCCCTCCTACTCTTTCTTCTTCCCTCCTACTCTCTCTCCCTCCCTCTTACTCTCTCTCTCCACCCCCCCTTTCTCTTTCCACCTCATATTGCCTCCCTCTCCCTCTCCCTCTCCCTCTCCCTCTCCCTCTCCCTCTCCCTCTCCCTCTCCCTCTCCCTCTCCCTCTCCCTCTCCCTCTCCCTCTCCCTCTCCCTCTCCCTCTCCCTCTCCCTCTCCCTCTCCCTCTTGTGGAACCAGAATGTCTCCAGGTTAGAAATGAAAGTAATAAACCCATTTCTTCCTGCTCCTGTTGTTAACCTGCTCATGTACCCCTCAGGATGACAGACCTCAATATTTTCAAATGTTGGTATTGAAAATCACCTTCATTGTAAATGCATCATTATTTCCTTCCAAATCCCCATGAATCAAAAGACTTATCAGGAGATTGTTTTTATAGCATTCTTTTACATCTTCAAAAGCTGTTAGCAGACTTAGCTATCAGTCTTAGAGTTTCTAAACAGTCCCAGTTCTTTTAACCTCCCCTTATAGGTCATACTTCCTCAGTCTTGTAGAGTATTTGAATGTGTTCCTACAAGCACTCCAAAACTTGCCTACCTTTTCAAGTTTAGAACCCTAAAGAAACCAGTCTATTCTGGCTGAAGTCTTATCAACAGTAAGCAAAACACAATATGAAAAATTCTCTTCTATTTCTATCTATTTACTAGCAGTAGTGTTGTGTGTAATACCAAAACCACAGTTATTTTTCATCATTTGTCACTGACTGCTTGCTGTGTTTTCTACACTGACTATAATATAACTTTCTTATACAGTAATGTGGTCTAACCTGTAAATCCACATTTTCTATTTATGCATTTGACTTTTCTGCCTAAGGGATTATTTACATGCGTAAATCACAGTAGAATGGGGTACAAATTTATGTCACACTGGCTTCTCTCTGCCAGATTCCCCTGTGGATACGTGTTGCCTGCACTAATGCCAGCTCTATGCAACATGTGGAGTAAACAGCATCACACAGTGCTGTACTTAGTGCTTAGCAAGTGTCAGCACGAAAAGTTAGTATGTAGCAGCAAGTATACTGCAAGTTCATGCTTTAACTTGCTGTACTAACCTGCTTGTGTAGACAAGCCACAAGTGTAGTACTTTACACTTATCTCTATTGAATTTCCTGATATTGATTTCAGACCATTCTTCCCATTTATCAACATGATTTTGGTTTTCAATAATGCATCCCTCTTTTATTTTTTTATTTTTTTTTTATTTTTTTCTTCTTCAACGATGTTACAACATCAGCTCTTCATAGTCTTTAATGCTACTGTAAATCATTGCAAGATGGTACAGGTGGGGTCTTAACATTGCCAGAATAACCAAGCTGGCAATTTTACAGGTACAGTTTTTAGACTACAATCACACAAGTTCAAATAAATGATTATTTGGGCACTAAACAGGAAGATCACCAGATTATTCACCAGAAGAGATGACTTCCATGTGTTAAGGGAATGAGATGCTTCTATCATTTATCTTCTTTTGGGAGGAAAGTAGGTCAGCAACTTTAAACTTTAAGTAGATTTTCATGTGTAAAGTCAAGGCAGAAAACTGTCTCTCTTGGACCTACCTACACTTAGTTCTCCAAAGGAGGGTATCTGTAGCCTTTTGGGGATTTATGCTGACAGTTCCTAATGAATTAGAAGTAGTCGTTATTTCTGGCATGTTAGTATGTATGTATTACAAATACAAGTGTTGCCTGGATCAGAATTTCCAGTCTAGGGAAATGGCTTTTACATCATTCTTAGACAAGCTCCTACATTTTAATGTGCACCATATGATTAACAGAAGCTATGCAAGTTTGCATTGTAAGTTAACCTTTAAATCAAAACAAGGATTTGAACCTTTACAAATATTGTTTAATTTTGATCATTAAATGTAGGTCATTTAGCTTGAGTTTGATCTTCATCTATGAAACCTTAAAATGCAAATACTTGGAAGACAAAACTCACCTAAAGCTACTGTTTACACTATTTTACTGTTAATTGTTAGTTCTCTGTTTACCTCTGGTTCCAAAGTGGCTATCATAACATATGGAGTAGGTTCATCTGGAAACAAATGGGCAGGTCTTTTTGTTTCATTGCCTGCAGAGACAAACTTTACTAGTGCTCTCACCATAACAGATATCAGGATGAATCAATGTCATGTCATTAACACACTCTCTTGTGCTAATATAAGTCCATGATAGATATAAATGTAAGAACATTACTGAGGTAATGCAGTTGTACACTTTTGGGTTGGAGGGTGGTTTGGTAATCTTGCAGCTTAAGTGAAGTCTGTTCAAGCCTTGCTGTAAAAAAAATAAAACAAAACAAAATGTATTTACAAATTTGCAGAGACTGGACTGGAACTGAGGAAGCAATTTTTTTTTTTAACATTGGACCAGTTTCTGCAGAGTGCTCCTGAAAAAAGTTTTCTGTTTCTTGTTCTCCACACCTTTTTTTTTTTTTTTTAATAACCATTCAATCTTATCTTATGACTGTATGACCAGACACTGGCTAAGCAAGAATTTTGTGAAATTTTGGATTAGGGCAAACTTGATGGGCTTCAAGGTGTTTCTGTGAACCTAACCTCTACAGCTTAATTAAACAAAGGAAAGACCACCTAAACTGTAAAGGAGGACAGTGTCTTCCTCCATTTCCTCATTTACTGATTAGTCAGTATCCTCAGAGTTTGTTTGCAGTGCTGCTCACTATTAGAACTGAAATACCAATTATTCTCTGTTGCTTCACAGTCTGACCCAAAGAAATTGGTTCATTTCGTGCAGACATACTGTCAGAGGTGGGTCCTTCCAGAATTTTATTTATATATCTGTTATTATTAGTCTTGTTAATCACCATCCTAGGTAGGGTATAGAATGGAACCTGACCTTTCCATGGGCTATGATACTGGAAGGAGACAGTGAACTCCACATAGCTCCTTTGTGTGGCACTGAATCAACTCTTGCAGCCATACAATTTCTTCTCACCCATGTTGCTTCCTGCTGTTCAAGGAGAGAAGATAGATAGATGTCTCGTTTTCCTACTGGTAGCTGTTTTTTCATGCCCTGCATGAAGATTCTTACACTTCCTACCATCCCTTTCACCACTACTCTAAAGAATTATATAAAGGCTTTTGTTGCAGATATTCCTCTTGAAGAAATGCCCTTCTGCTGAGAAATCACATTTCTTCATGTACAATTATGGGTCATTGTTTTGAAGTTTCTCAAAAGAGCTACAGAAGAACATCATTATTGCCAATCTTTTCTTTCTAAGTTTGAACTATCTAATGCACTTGTATTGAAAGAAATCATGTGTGGACAGTCTGAATCACAGAGCAGTTTGGAAGTTCTGTGGACTGAAAATAAATTGCTGGTTATAAGAGATTTGGCTGTAAACTCTGTCTGTCTGCCAATCATTTGAAGCAACTTAACTGGACATCATCCACAGTGTAGTCTGCCTGATTTAAGATTGATATTTTCTGTTATGTGCATTTTCAACTCCAGAATAAGAAGTCATGCTCTAGCATTTCACTGTCCAGGAACATTATATTGCATAATTTCTGCAAAGGTCATAGTTACAAAGTCACTTTAATTTATTGAAGGACATAACTCTTCTAAGTATTTACAGTTGTCCCATTAGGTCATTTTTTGGTCTCTATTTCCTGCCATTCATTGCTTAAATAAAACTACTGACATGACTTGAAGTACTCAGTTTTGGCGCAGTCTTAAATATCTCACTATTCGTGTGATACCTAACTTCCACATCACTTTTCTGTACCCCTTCATCTGACAAGTCTTCCTGTTCTGTCAGTTGGCCTCATCTCACCCTTACTGGAAGGTGAGCTTAGTTTTGTTGCACTAAGGGATCCTGAAAAGCTCTACTACCCATATTACAGATTCAGCCTGATTCTCTCAATCGTAGTATATGGCCGTCTTCTGAAATTCCTTTCTGAGAAGTTTAGTGATATCTCCGTACCTTGCTAACATGGTGCTTCTTATCATCTAAGACCATATCAGGCTGCCTCAAGGGTAGAAATGTGCTCTGTTGAACACAACAGTATGTGGGACTTGTCTTCATGGTCAGAGGCTGTCACTTGGACATAAACTTGCTGGTCACTTGGACATAAAATCTAAGCTAGTCATACCAGCTCATACTAATACGTTTGTATGAGAATCTAGAATTGTCAGCAGGGACACAGTCCTATCTAAATGACTTGGGAATCTCAGCTAGCTTCATCTCCTCTGGCTTGGAGCACGCATGGAGCTGGTGCATAACAGCCACCACTTGCTGATGGACACTGGCCATAAATCTCGTTAGAAAGTTGGTCCTAAAGATTTATGCAGTTGAAGAACAGAACTTGAAGCAGTCTTCCAGAGCAGGTTCTGCCACTTCCCAGCAATGTGTCATTGCCCAGATGAGATATTCAATTGTTCCATTGCCTTAAATTCCATGGAGTTGCATTTAGCCAATAAGGAGTGAAAAACACTCCACTACATTAAAGGAACTATGAAACTTTTCATCAGATCAGATATCTGTCACCAGACCTGCTCTTTTTGTTTATTAAGATAGATGGATTCTGCAGGAATTGATAAGAAATGTCTGCATCTATGAACTGCTGGATATTGTGGTTCACTGACTACTTGAGTTATATTTGGTTAGTTTAACACATATCATGTAGAAAACATAGAAAACTGCTCAATCATGGTTTTTCATCTTCCCTTCCCTTCCCTTCCCTTCCCTTCCCTTCCCTTCCCTTCCCTTCCCTTCCCTTCCCTTCCCTTCCCTTCCCTTCCCTTCCCTTCCCTTCCCTTCCCTTCCCTTCCCTTCCCTTCCCTTCCCTTCCCTTCCCTTCCCTTCCCTTCCCTTCCCTTCCCTTCCCTTCCCTTCCCTTCCCTTCCCTTCCCTTCCCTTCCCCAGAGAAGTGTTATTTCTTTTCAAAATTAGTTTTACTTACACTAAACTTGCTATTATTATACATCTCAGTCCTTGTGGTTATCTGAATTTTTAGTACTTGTATGTGTGTGCGCGCGCGCGTGTATGGCAGAAACCATTACAAAGCCTGAAGACATTTCTGTCATTTATGTATATCCAGACAACTTCAAGTGATTTCCATCTAATGCAAGTTTTCTTTTTCATAGCCCTAAAGAATGCTTGATGAGCTTTAGACAACATACTAATGTTAATGTGTAGAAGAAGACCTGCTGTGAGTAAGCACGCTGTCAGTTTTGTAAAAACATTCACCACAGCCAACACTTGGATCTGTACTTTTGATACATAGAGTCTAAATACTCCATTTCCATTGAAAATCATCTTTAGAAAATATATTTCAGTTCATTTCACACTGTGTTAATTGTGTAACACACTGTAACTATTACCTTTTACCAGCCACAGTTGCTCATCTAATGGGAAATGATGACTTTAACAAGGAATTATTAGATCTGTTTGATCTGAGAATGCACATGCGGACAACGGGGGCTGCAGCCTGGAACATACACCATTTTCTCCCCCTATGACTACATAATTGAATTACAAATCTCATTTTAGGAAGACAAAAAGTGCCAGTAAGCCTTATGTTTTGCAGCTAGCCCCGCTGGGTGGCAAATTTTATTTAAAACTACTAAATAAATATGGGGCATTTAGTATGACTTCAAGACTAATTTAAACCATGTCAGATTTTCTAAATGGAGAACATGTAAGCAAAATTAGCTTTTACTGTAATTTATATATATATATATATATGTGTATTTTTTTCTGAAGTACTGTTACAACTTTAAAATCTTATATTGGGTGGTAGCATCTCCTGATTTTCCTACAAGCAGGAAGAACACATGCAAGTATCAGAAGGTAATTCCACAATATCTAATAAGATTGGAACCGTTTTGAAAAACTCTTATTTATTTATTTATTTATTTATTTATTTATTTATTTATTTATTTATTTATTTATCTGTATTTGTTGCTCGGGGAAGTGAGAGACCTGAAGTCTTGTTGTGAGACATGTCTCACAGGAATATAAGTTAGTGAAAGCACTAACTCAGACAGTGCCATGTATTCCTTACTGGTCAAATAATTATTATTTTTGTTCTAGAAATTGAGAATGATGAGTTAGAATCCACTATGAAATGACTTGGGAACCTAATGTTCAATTTTCATAAGTTCCTGAGAGACATAGGGATTTTGAACATCTGTGAGCAAAAAATATGTCTTTCCTATTAGAAGCAGCTATACCAGTCTCAGTGGGGTTCTTAGTTCAAGTAAACATCACTTTCTGAGAGGGAAGATACACTTACTAGTGTGGACGTGAACCCAAGTGACTACCTCAGGACCTGGCATGGTATCTCTATGAAACATTCTATCACAAGTAATGTTTGTGTAACTGTAGCCTTCAGTCTCCTTGAGCCATTTTCCTAGGGCCTTCAAAATAATTCAGACTCCCTGAACAACAGATTGTTGCTTAGATTTGTTGTATTGGCACTGCTGCTGCTTTCTCAGCTATAACTACAGGCTAATCTCCCAGGTGTCTAATTCAGTTATGTGTATGGTCCCTTGCAACTGGCTTCATCAAAGCAACCAAAGTACTGTTGCAACTTTTCCTGCTGGGCTGCTCAGAGCACTGGCTCCAGCCTTAAAGCTCTGAAGATGGACTACTGTAGAAGCTGGGAATATCTAGTTTGTGAATGAAATTGTATAAAGTGCCTAATGATTGCCATCCTGTAAACTCTGTAGCTGGAGGGCCCAACTAAAGTCTCCAAAACCTGAACATCTACACAAACAACAAAATGGCACCATCTTTTTCTTTAAGAGATATTGAACATGGGAAGAGAGATTGAGAAGACTGACTTTGTCTGGGATCCACAGTGGCACAAGCTCTCTGGGTGCTACCAGATTCAGGTTCTTAGTCCTTCCAATCCCTGCTCCTGGTCTTCCCATAACCTCTATGTGATGAACCAAGAAGGCCTACATAGCAGCTTATTCAAATTTGTGCATTTCACAAGGCACTATTCTACCTAGGACCAGTGGAAGTATGTCTGATCAATTAAAATATGTCCAAAATCCTTTTAAAACTGTGCCCAAATATGCTCTTAGGTGGGACTTCAGATTTCTTTTGGGGTAAGTGTGAAGTTGCCTGTGGCCTGTGGCACCAATTGGCTTTCAAATCATTGCAGCTCACAGAAGCTGTTCTCAATGAACACAGACCTCGTAACTTTATGAGGTTCCAAGAGACCAACTTACACCTGTTGGCTGGAATGTAACAGAACTCAAGCACTGCAGACCCACTGAAGTATGATGCTACTGTGAGTAACAGTATTCAGCACAAGAGGGACATAGAACTACTGGAGCAAGTTCAGAGGAGGGCTACTAAGGTGATTAGAGGACTGGAGCACCTGTTGTACGAGGACAGGCTGAGAGAACTGGGCCAGTTTAGCCTGGAAAAGAAAAGACTGAGGGGTGACCTCATCAATGTGTATAAATATCTGAGGGGAGGGTGTTGAGAGGATGGAGCTGGTCTTTTTTCAGTTGTGCCCAGTGACAGGATGAGAAGCAATGGACACAAACTGAAGCACAGGAGGTTCTGGCTGAATATGAGAGGGCACTTTTTTACTGTGAGAGTGACAAAGCACTGGTACAGGTTGCCCAGAGACGCTGTGGAGTCTCTTTCTCTGGAGATATTTAAAACCCGCTTGGATGCCATCCTGTGCAATGTGCCCTAGGTGATACTACTCATCAGGGGTTTTGGACTATATGATCTTCAGAGGTCCCTTCCAAAGTTGTCCATTCTGTGATTCTGTGAATCCAGTTCCTTGTGACTCCCATTATGCCATTCTTTCCACTTCCCTGGTTTCACAAGTCCCATATTTGCCAAAATTGGTCTTGAAAGTCATTATATGTTTCAGTTACTTTCTGAAATAGATGTGAGATACCTGAGTCAGAGACTTAGAATCACAGAACGATTGAGGTTGGAAGAGAATTCTAGAGGTCATCTTGCCTAACCCCTCTGTTGAAGAAGGGCCACCTACAGTAGGTTACATAGGACTAGGTCCAGGCAAATTCTGAATATCTCTATGAATACAGAATTCACAACTTCTCTGGGAAACCTCCGCCAGTTCTTGGTTACCCTCAATGTAAAAATATTTTTTTCCTTATGTTCAGAGGGAACATCTTGTGTTTCAGTTTGTGTCCATTGCTTCTTGTCTTGTCACTGGGCAGCACTGAAAAAAACCTCATTCCACCTTCTTCACAGCCTCCCCACAGGTAGTTATATGCACTGATGAACTCACCCTGAGCCTTCTCTTCTCCAGTCTGAATAGCCCCAACAGCCCCTCCACAGGGATGCCTTAGTGCCCTTAATCATCTCTGTGGACTTTCAGTAGACCCCTGGAACTCCATTTCACTTTTGTACTGGAGAGCTTTGAACTGGATACAGCACTCCAGGTATGGCTTCAACAGTGTTTAGTAGAGGGGAAGGATCAGGTCAATCGGCCTGCTGGCAATACTGGCAGGACATCAATAGGCTCCTTTATTGCAAGGGCAGAGTCACTTACTCTCTTACAAAAATGTAGCCAAAGGCACAGAAAATGCTGTTATTTCACTCCCTGCCCAGTCATCCTATCTCAAATCAAAACCAAATAATTAACTATTTATTTATTTATTTTTAAATTCACATGGGTTGAACTAGGTCTTACACTTAGTGAAAGTCTCAAGGTATGCATCTAAATTTATACATTAGATAAGACGCCTGACTTTCAGTAAGGTGAGGGTCTTATCCACATTGAGACCAGTGCTGGGAGTTTTTGATGTTCACCATTCATGAAGTGCTATACAAATGGCAAGTAACTGACATTTCCATGTTCAGTGAAGGGTGCAGTTAGTGAAGTCTAGCTACTTTATTTTTCTGCTCTTTCAGGGATGTCATTCTATCTTTTGAATATAAAGACAACATAAAATCATTCTGAATCTAACAGGTTATTGTATATTCCTCTGTCTGAAACTGGTATTATTTTGATTCCTTTCTCACTCTCTGCTTTGGCTTTGGGACTCACTGCCTCAGAATATACAGAATATACTCTCAGAAATGTCATTGTATTTCTGGAAAATTTAATGGAAATCTTTTTTTTTTGTAGCTTTGATTTTTCTTCATTGCACTGTTATTTATTCAGTTTATATGATTGAACACTGATAAATTGGACTTTGCTTATATTCCATATCACATTGGTTTGAATTACAGTGCTTAAACCTCCCAGTAAGTGAAAGAACTGGAGAGATTATGTCTTTGATAAGATTACAATCCCCTATGTAAGTAATATTAAAATTGACTCTCTGAATATAATCAAGAATTTGTCTGGTTATCTTTAATTGATCTCCCTAGAAAGATAGTACAAACTGAAAATGAAATTGCAGTACATTACAAATCAAAGCAATAATATAAAATTCATAGAGTAAAACAAAATGGCAATTTGTATGTATCTTGCACCTTAAAAGTTATAAATTGTCTCTAAATGACAACAGACGTCACCTTTTGTTTATGGAAACAGTAAGTAAATTGAGACATCTAGGACAAAATAAAATGACATGTTCAATTTTTATAGGTGTTGAAAAATGTTTTCCTTCTTTGTGTAATTGATTAATCTTAATAGACCTGTGAAGAAAAGCTGGATCAAAAATGTTTCCACAAATGTGTCCTTGGGCATTACCAATCACAGTGGAATCAAGACATTTATATTTCATCATTGCCTTTATTTGAAATCATTACATTTCATTAAGTTTAGTCACCTGCTACCTTTTCATCTGGGCTAGATTTCCAAGATCAATCCATTTAAAATTTTTAAAATCTCTTACACTGGTGACTTCTAGGTAGGTGTTTGGAAAGTCCCTTAATGGTTCCCTTCTTTTATGAGGTATGTACACAGTTCTATAGTCTTTGCAGTCATCAAATTCATGAATATGTTTGAAGATACACAATCTGTTAATGATGCCAGTGTGTGCTGCTGGTCTTGTAGATTTGGCCAGTCCTTGGTGTTCTTGGTTTCTAAGTTTGTACACATTCAACAGGACCTCTGGTCACCAAAGCATAACAGTTCTTGAGAGACTCACGTTACCTCTCCATACACCCTTTTAAACTCTTCGGACTGTTGGTTTCCAGTTACAGTTTCTCCAGTGACTAGATACTTATAGATACCTATAGAAATTATTTACACATGCTCACACACAAGGGGTGACACCTCTTTCTTCACTAAAACATGGATACTTGGATAAGTGAATATAAAGAAGAGGGTAAAGAGGTTTTACTCTGCACCCTGCTAAGAGGTGATAAGCAGGTTTATCACAGGAAATAACTTTCAACAGTACTGACACTTTCTGCAAATACTTATTCTAAATCTCTCTAGTGCAGCCATTGAAAGGTTGAAATATATATTTATGAGTAGTTCTAACTGTATGTTTATGTTAAAATCCCTGTGGCTGCATCCTGACAAGTCACTATTTTATAGGTATGAGATGGTTGCTTTAATTGTTTTCTGTATGCCATATGCTGTGTGTTGGTGCATGTGTAGAGCACAAGGAAATATCTGTAAACACACAGTGAAATTCTCTTTGATTAGTAGTACATTTACAATGATTAAATGTCCTATATTATTTTCAATAAGCCAAAACATTTAAATACCTTGGTAAAGTATGCTTAATATCACTATTCATGACCTGTGTTACTTGAGCACTTAAACTCCCTGGTCCCTGGCCCTCTGCTATATTATACATGCTATTCAGTCAGCAGAATAAGAATTTCATTGGTTCACACGTACTGTCAGTGATGTTTCTCTACGGGTGAAAAGAGGAATATGTGTTCAATGTATCTACATGGAATTACAAGTGCAATACAACCACATGAATAGTTCAGTATCTTTTTCCCTGCTTGTGTTACTCATAGGATTATAGGATCATTGGAAAATTTGTGATGGAAAGAGTCTTGCTCTTTGTTAGCTATGAAATTAGTCTAGGATAGTTAGGACATTATCCAGTCAGGTGATGAAATTTCCAAAGGCAGAGACTGACCAACCTCTCTGGGCAAACTATTCAGTTACTTAGCTTTCCTCATGGTAAAAAACTTTTTAATCAAAGCTGAACTTATTTTGCTTCAAACTGTAGAAACAACAAGCCCTTCATGATGCTCTCCTTGTAGGTTCTGATATTCAGGTTACCCCTGAAGCCATCTCTTCTCCAGGCTGAACAAACCCAGTTCCTTTAATGAAAATAAACTGAATTTTCATGAATTGTCATGACATTTTTTTAGAGAAACCTATTAAAACATTTAATATTATCTGACTAAAAAAATCATTTGTTATTGTAGAGTTTAAGCATTCCTGATTGCTAAGAGATGCATAATTACATTGGACGTACTGTGCTGAAAGATGAAAGGTCAAATACTACTAAAATATTTCATTTGATTATTTATTTATTTATTTTCAGTGAAAAGAGAGTTGTGGAGTTGTGGGAGAAGTTTAGATTGGTTATAAAAGAGAATTCTTTGTTTTATTGCTACTTAAGGTCATGAAAACCATGAAATTACAAAGAGTAGCATAACTGACAGCTATGATTGCCATAGAGAAACAACAAAGAGATCATTATAATATTATTCTGAGTCATTGGAAAGAGGTGAAATACATACCTGAAGAGATGACAACCATTGCAGGTCTGTAAAGACCTACAGCCTCCGGAAACCTTTTAGATTCAAGAGGCAACATTCACCACAGTTCCTTTATGAGACTTCTCTAGGAGCATTGCAAGACAAATTGCAAACTACTTGAGTATGTCAGATTCCTTGTCAAATCTTTTCAGGTTTTAATCCAAAATGATGATTCAGCAAGTGTAGCTATTCCTTTCTGACCCACTAAGAGACAAGCTAATGCTAATTATCCAAATCAATTCATAGTTCTTTCAAGTATTATTTGAAACAAATTATTTGATGTCCAAAAAAATTTTTCACTTTGTAGACAATACACAGAGAAAACACAGCCTCTGCCTTGAAGAGGTCAGGATCAACTCTGAGATGGATCGTAAGGAATGCAATAAGCAACAAGGCAGGGAGCATAAAAACTGAAGGATAAAGGTGAAAAAGTTTGACAGCTTTATGGCTTGCCACACACACATGGCTTGTTAGTTACAAATAATTTGCAAGTTTTGGCTTTTTTTTTTTTTTTGTGTGTGTGTGTGTGTGTGTCTGTCTAGACAGTTCATTTCACTTCAGTATGTAAACATGCAAACACATGTAAAAATGCTCTGTGTCAATCCAGAGGTGCCAGGTTTAGGCAGTGAGAAAGGTGTTTCCCCACAAGCACTGGGCAGTTACAGTTCTTTTGCACTTATTAGGTTAATAAAACACCTGACTAAATGAATTCCTGTAAAGCTGCTCTGTATCAACATTCAGTACAAGTTATAACATTTACCTAATGCTATAAAAGTGTACTTGCATTTATGTCTGTTTCCATCTGCATTATTTTACCCTTGTGTTACATGGGGCAACTTTGTTTTTGACATCACCAGTATCATATTGCACAAACTCATTGTTTAATGCAGTTCTTGTGCTGGTCACGCTTTTCACATTTGAAATTTGCTGAGGATGATTCTTCAAATTGTAGAAGGTGTGAGGCTTTACCATTCAAAGAATATTAAGTTATCGTTGCTTCTTTGGTCTGTGAATACCTTTTAAAAAATATTCCACTTGTGCTTAGAAATCTAGAATTTCAATGAACTTGTGGTCAAAGAAACTTTCAAAGCGAATTATGACTTTTAATCAGACGGTTGGGTGTATGTTCAGACAGTGAAGATAAAAGTACCTACAAAGAATAGCCCAAATTAGGCTAAAGGTAGAGCCTTCAATGGCAACATTAGAAAGGTTAACTTTCCAGTTATACAGTAGAGAATAAGTGCTGATAATGGTAGTAGGACCCACATACTTTTATATGTGATATGACAGATTTCTTAACCAAGTAATAATAAAACCAATAAAGTGACATGTTATTTATTTTTGGTAAATAATTAAGATATTTTAGGAGAGTTATTCAAAGAAGATGATTCAATAATAACAGCATGATAAACAAAAATGCTTTTATGATTTATAATTTTAAAGGAGCACACTCTTTTCTGGAAACAATCTGGACAAAAGTCTCAGAGGAGCATGACATTCAGAGTAGTCTCCATCTGCAAAAACTCTCTTGTATACATAGCTCAAATAAGGGAAAAAACACAGAAAAAGGCTGAATCCAGCTCTGTGTTGCTGAGAGATGGAGAAAGTGTGTTTTGTACAACAATACAAGAAAATATTCAGTTCCAAGCATAAAATAAATCCATAAAAATTGTCTGGACAATTGAAAATATATTTCCATGCATAGTACCATAGTTATGAAAAAAACTACTGACTTGTTGATACAGTCTTGATAGTATGTTTTATAAAAGATTTTCAGTTTATTTAAAAAAATAAAGAAAAAAAAGAATAAAGAATAATAATTATAAAGACTACTATATAGTCATATATAGAATAATAATAAAGAAGAATAATAAAGAATAATAAAAGAATAAAGACATAAAGGAAAACAGAAAACAGGAAAAGATTGAAATAAACTTTATTGAAGTTTGTGAATATAGAGGAAGACTGGATAAAATTCAGAAGTTTTGACTTGCATAGGTTGAACTTTGAGCAGTTAAGAATATTAGTGAAGTTACTTAATGCAGAAAACCTCATAGAAGAATCAGAATCTCTAATCAAAGAATACCATTTAAATTCTTCATGTTTGTGAAAGATTACATCATACTGGAAAATGTACAGAGAAGACAGGATGAGCAAACATATCAAAGTTTACCTTACAGTAGATTAACAGACGTAGGCTAATTTGGTCTCAAAGACTAAAGAGGCACATAGGTTTCTTCTGTATTTATTTTGAAGGACTGAAAACCAGACAGGGATTAAACATGATTTAAGGAAAAAGAGGAAAAAGAGAACTTAAGCCAAAATCCTTTCTCATATGGTTTCATTATAACAGGTGTTTAACAACACCATAAGAGTTGTATGGTTTCTATACAATGTTAGTCTGTTGTATGTGTGTGTTGTGTGTGTTGTGTGATCAGGACAGGCAATATATTTCACTGTGTATATAGAGAATTTGAATAATAAAAAGTTATGCAAAAGAAACAAGAGATTAGAAGAACTGATTTCAGATTTGACTTGAATAAATGGATAAAAGTGAGATGGAGCATTTTTATTGTCTTCCTTGAAAAGATCTGCTGGGCAGTAGGTTGTCTTCTTAGTCTTTGGGAAGAATTTGAAAGAATACTCTTTGCTGTTTAATTGTGTTAGTTCACTTGAGTTTAGTCATTCTAGATCCAGCTAACACATTTGAAGTTGTGTTAATTGACCATGTCATCCTGTCCCTACCCCTGATGTTTTCTCCTGAGGCTGAGTCTGAAATGCAGTACCCTGTTTTGTCAAAGGCTTTTTAATTGGGTTAAAGTCTCCTGAGCAAGCACCATTGAGAGTTTCACTTTTATCATGAACACAGGGCATAAATAGCAAATGCATAACTTTTGCAAACCCTTTTGGTATTGGATGAATTTTCCCTTAAAAAATCCCCTTCTCAGCTAAAAAAAAAAACCAACATAAAAATGAGTCTTCTGCTGATTAATTTTATTTTAGAAGAGCTAGTAAGTTGTAAATTGGTTTCAAATATTAGGCTTCATGGGGAAACTTTGATTAAATCCCTAGAAACAATAAATCATTTATAAAAATAATAAAAATAAGCAAAGTAAAACTTTTTTTTTTTTTTTTTTTTTTTTTTTTTTTTCCCTTATGGCTGGTCTCTTGTGCAGGAACTAACACATAAAACTGGCAGAAGACAGAGAAATAACATTTACAAAATTGCAACAGTACTTTATAAATAAAAAATATTAAAATAAATATTAAAATAAATTCATTGTTCTTTACACACTGAAAATAACAACATAAAGAAAAAACTATTCCTTTAATTTAAAGCAACACTGTCTTTAACAGCAGTCATGCAATGATTTTTTCTTATTTTTAAATAGCCAAAACACAGTAAACGACTGATAATGTTGATGATGGAAGATATTGTAAAGTGATATTTTCATTTTCTGTGAAAGAGGAAATGCACTCTTGGATGGTATCTAACACTTAGAAGTCATTTTCAGTTATATCTAAATTAAATCATGTATCTTCACTAATTTTCCTGTTAGCCATTTAAAATCAAGCCTACATTTTCTGCAAGAACACCAAAATCTAGAATCACATGCATATACATAAAGCCATTCACATATATTTTGTGAAAATAAGAATAGCCTTCTGTTCTGATGACAAAGCCAACAACTGTGGACAAACTAATTTACAAAAGGTAAATGGTGTATTGTATTTTGTTTCATTAAAATTAGCTTTTATTTATCATTGTTTTTAATCAATATATTTATTTATCATTTTGATTCGGATACTATTTTTTCTTTACCTGCCCTGTAAATATACAAAATGTTTACTGGTTTTCTGAAATAAAGCATTGTGGTTTTTTGATTTGTTTCATTTCATTTCATTTCATTTCATTTCATTTCATTTCATTTCATTTCATTTCAGTATTTAATTTAATTATAATATTTTATTTATTTTATTCTATTTTTTATTTTTCCCCACTTGTGAGGGTCTCACACAAGATCTCTCAAAAAGCAAGTCTCTCACAATGTCTATTTGTAAAATAATTGATAGAGTCTGTGAAAAATCCTGCCAATCCCATAAGAATCATTTCTATACTGGATTGATTTGAGACATCAAAAAGACATGAAACTTTCTATCAAATAACAAAATCAAGATAAATCTAAATAGACATATTCAGCCTTTTTTTTTTTTTTTTTAATTCTCAGGTTTTGAGACATATTTTTTTTCCTAAATGAAGATTCTTGTCTAAACTTGCTTAAAGATTTGTTATTTAAGTAAAATAACATTTTTTATATATTTATTTATATTTTTATCTAAGTCATCTGGAATTTTCCCTGTCATCTCTGTGCCAAAGGCATTTGCGTTACCTATAGCTTGCTTCGTCATGTCAGCTGAACATAGTAAAGCACTCTAAAATGTGATCTCACCAAAACTGACAGGCTCAGTGAAATACATTTACATAAGTGGAGTTGAGGGAAAAATTTCATCCAGTAAGAACTGGAGAACAAAGATCTAGAGTGGACTGGAAACAAGGACAGAGTAGTGATAAAAGAATGAGATCATTAGGTCAAGTCCTTCAATCAGCTAGTCTATTTTTCAGACCCAGGCTAACTCACTGACAAAAGTACATTATTACTCTTCAATCACACCTCAAGTCTGCAAGCCTCTTGATGTCTAGAAACTTTGAATTGTTTTGCATGATTTATGCAGTCACATTTCAACTTAAGAACTTTAGTCTGCTCAGCACCTGTTAGCTTACAGAGGAAGTTGTTAGGCTTAAAACAAGACTGATGTCATCCTATTTTTCACATAGATTTTATTTTAATTTCTGGTCTAATCTCTTTGTAAAAGAGTTAATATTAAAATGCTATGTGGAAAAATTATGTAGACAGAACCAAATCTGCATAACCAAATTGAATTAATTAGAAAAAGCCTTTATACCCTACACAAGGATTTAATATGACTTTGAGGATATGTAATCTCTGAGAGATAACGGTTTTGAAAATAGGAGGATTATTTCCTAGTTTGAATGTATAAAATTGTTATAAATAACTCCTGCCACCCCCACAAAATGGCAGTAAACTAAATGGTGATATATCCACACACATGTGGGGTAGAATGAGACAAAATGGTACATCTGCAGATCATTGTCCGTTCCCATTAGTTATCTCATTTGGCAAACTCAACATGAATCATTTGTGTCTGGCAGCTCTTATACAGAAAAGATCACAGCAATATCATAAGATGTTAAAATGCTTGAAAGTCATCCTCCCAGGAGCCTTTTGCCAATTAGGAGAGGACTGAGAAGCCTGAATTGCAAGAGGTATCTGATTATAGTTCAGGATCAGAAATGGGATATAAAGGTGGGAGGAGGAAAATGAGAGAAAAGAAGCAAAAATGTAGAAGAGGAATTTGAGACCAAAACAATCTGAAAAGCTTAAACACTGGTATAGTCAGTTGTGTGAAAAAGATATATTGAAGCTGGTTCAAAAGATCTTGATCAATGGGTGGTTATGTTGTGCAGTGCGGGGATTGGACAGAAATAAATGAAAAGTTAGGAGTTATGGCAGTGAAAAGAGGAACCCAGATAGTAATATAGTGTTGAGTCTACATTGAACACTCTTTCATAGACTAGTAATGTTTGTATTATTATTATTGTTGTTGTTATTATTATTATTATTTTCCAGAAGAAAGAGAGTTGAGGGAGAAGCTTAGAATGTTTAGAATGGACAGTTAATTGTTTTATTTCTTTGACTTTTTATCCAAGTGCTTCAGTCTCACATGGATTATTTGTAAAATAAAGTTGTGAGATAGGGAGAAAACACCCCTCAGAAAAGACCAACACAGATAAAGAAACGCTATTTGGTGTGTCTAAGGATGTAAAGACATAAAGACAGTGGCAGATTAAGGAATTGACTCCAAAGTCTTCTGCTTGCTTCCTTCTCCAAACACAAATCATTCTCTTTTTCTTGGTTTTCTGTCTTGTTCTTGTGACAGTTGATGCACATGCTTCAGAAGTTTGTATTTCCGTTTACTTTAAAATGATAGATGGTAAGTCTTTCCAGACAATATCATTATAGAATTTTGGATAGATATGCAATAAATACTTTTATTTTATGAAGGCATTTCAGTATCAGAGGAAAAAAATCACATAAATGAAACTGAATAAGGATTTAATAGGATCCTATTAAGGATCTAACAGAGTAGATTCACATAATTGGCCCTATGAACACACTATTTAGGTTATAGACTTGGCTGTGCATTGTGGCATTGTGTTACCTAAGCCTATTGACATTCCTGCTGTAAACTGCTCTCCTTTTCTAGTGGTAAAAGATGCAGTCTTTCTGTGGTGCTTAGACAGTGTGCTAAGGAGGCAGAGAACTATCTGGGAATGTCAGACCCCAGGTTTCATTCCAGTGCTGCAACATGGGGAGCTTCCATGTGACCTATACAGAGCTGCAGTTTCCTTCTTCTTGCACACACAAGCACAATAGGTATTGTTTCTTGGGTGATGAAAGCTCACCTTTTTATATGATGTGACAAGAAGGCATATGTCAATCAAAGTGATGTGAGAAGACAAAAACTTGTTTTCCCATTGAATGACCAGACTGGGATTACAGTTACATCCAATGGTGAGTTTTAGCCCTAGTATTGACTTTGGATCTCTGCGCTTCTGTTAGACATCTCAACCCTGTGATCCACCATGGCCTCCTTGAGCAAGTTATATGCATTATCCATGTAGTCTAGAGGCTTCTTTGTACAGCTCTTCTACAGACATGATGCGCACAGAGCAGATGAATTCCTGTTTTCATAGTTTGAAATAAATCTGTTCCATTATTTTTTAATAGTTTAAATTAAAAAATAAATAGCTAAACATTTCATATATTTGGTCAAGATAGTATTCTGTGAACTAAAAACTCTCCTAGTAGCATTGTTCTGATGAGTTCCAGTGGCTTTTGGGGGGCTACCAGAGGATCAGCTGTGGACTGTGGACTTCCAGTTCCCCAAGGATACTTTGCAACAACTTATTGTTGTAGTCTCCAAATAAGCTAGAAACTTGTTATTTCTCATAACCCAGATAAACTGAGATGCATTGTCAAACTTAATCAATGTTACATTTATTTTTATTGCATAACTTAACTGATATAACAAGAAACAAATAGCATATAGGCCTGATTCTTCTGTCTGAAAATGCAGGCTGTTGCATAATCTTGCAGAATTAGATTTTAGGAAAAAACTCTGCTTATCTCAAAGGAAATTAAAAAGAATATCTGTAGCAAAATACTCAAGATGAGATTGAATTATGATGAAAAAGTAATTTGCACAGAATTTAGATGACTCAAAATTGGATATTTAAATCAGAATTAAACACTTGAGACTCTTTGTAGGCGCTATAAACAAAAATAGATACTCCAAATTAATCTGATCCATCTATGCCCATTTTGGGGAGCTAAATTATTGTCTAGAGGTGGCTTTTTTCCCTCAACTGGCTATATCAGGATATTGGGGTGACTAGCTAAGCCTCAGACACTAAGCTTTGGCTATCTTAGTGGGGTGCATGAGGCCTTCCTACTTATCGTGGATGAGCCTTGCATGCTGAATAAAGAACAGATTCATAGCCCTCTCCAGACTCACTTGCTCTTGCTGAATAGTAGAACTGAACTCAAGTGACACTGATTTGGTTAATTTCATAATGGTGAAGCATTATATTAAATTCATGGGAAAGGAGTAAAAAAGTGACATATAAGATTTGTTGTGACTTCATTTTTTCCCCTTTTTTGCAAAAACTAAAGGATTACTTTAAAAATAAGGTTATAGCAAAGTAACTTTTCCATATCTAATTAACTTCAAAAAGCAGGGGCTTCTTCTGGAGTGGAATTTCTGATGTCTAATACCTCTTTTACCAGAAAATATCAAATGACCAAACTGTGCAGCATGGTGGCAGCTATGAAGTTCTATTTTGTTATGACTTTTTTCCCCCCCTTAATCCTGATTTCAACCTTTCACAGTAGAAATGCAGGAGAATAATCTCCAGCATCTCTGCTTTCAATTAGGCGTAAAAGAAAAATGAAAATATGCTTAAATAAATATGAATATATTTATTTAATAAATAAATATGAAATTAATATTTCATATTAATAAATAAATATGAAAGATAAATCTTTCATATTTATCATTCTGTCATAAATTATCTTACATTTCTAATAAAATATGTTTATTTCTAATGAATTATTTGGTGATTTCTGAATCCATAGCTGAACTTTTATTTTTGAGCAAAACTTAAAATACAACAGCTTTTGCCATTCTCAGGGAACTTACAAGATAGTTGGCAAGATTCTGACATTGGTATTTGCTTTATTGTTGTTTAGGTGCCAGTTATGGTCAATCCATTGTGTTTAAATTGTTGGCCATCACTGTTTCCCTCTTTTTCAATTGACAGCACACAGCAGGAGAGATTTTCAAAATGTCTGGCAAACTCATTACTCCTCATAACTACTGCTGTGCTCAGATAATGGGAGTTGTGGCAGCATGAACCTTAAATGTCTGACAGCATACTAAACATCATATTCATTAGCTTTCTTTATATTTATGTATTTTTTATCTATTTATTTATTCTTCTGGTTAAAATTCTCTTAGAAGAAACTTTCAGTCACTGGAATGAAAAGCAAATAAAAAGTTATTTTAAAAAGAAAATTAGGGTTATGGAATTTTGTTATATGAGAATTTCTCTACATAATTTGTTACATACTGTAGAAATACATTCTTACACTGGCAATTTATTTCTTCCCAAATGCTGCACATAACATAAGATTAACAAAACCATCTGTGCCTCTGATTTGGGGAGAACAGTAATGAAGTTCTGTCTCAGTGCATTGTAACTGCTTTATGAAATAATATAAAACTCAAGTAGATAAGTCCCAAGATCCTGGATGTATTAGGATATCCCTGTCCATATAACACAATTGATCCCTATTCAGATGCTTGCTTTGTTTATTTATTTGTTTTGTTTATTTTTTTTAATTAATTAATTATTTTTTTTTCAGAGAGGGCTGATAATTTGAAGGACACAAAGGAGAACATGTTGGGAGTGCACTTTGGAGGCAACGTATAGGATACAGGTGGTCTTGATCATCATCAGAACTGACAATGTGATCATGGAAATTGAAGGTGGACCAGTGGGACTGAGAGGAATTTTCTGTCACAACTGGATTTTGAAGGCACTTGCCAGGGAGCACTCTGAAAACAAGTCCTTCAGTTAGCAATGGAGAGGTCTGGATGGACCTCTGATGCTGATAAACATGTCTTTATCTTAATCATGCTTCCTAAAAGAGATTTTAGGAATTTTTTATTGCCAGCCTCATGTCTCAAGTTTTTCACTTTTGGTGATTTTATGTGAAATTTTGTATGTCTGAATTTTCTTTTTTCCTCTCCAAGATATTTTTCTTCTCCCAGCACAGAAGGAACACTCGGAGAGGGTATCTATTGTTTCTCTCTCACTAAAGGCCCAAAATTATGTAGTGCAGGGGATAACACTGTGTTTGAGTAAAGACAGAAGTGAAACATTTATTATTATATATAATGTAAGAGAACTTAAATAAGTTACTCTTGCTGACTAAGCATCTGCTTGGTAAATTAGCTTAGCTTGAAGAGCTCTCCCTCTGCTCTCAGCAGGAGGAGTAAGAAAATATTTCTGAAACACTTTTTCCTTTTTTTTTTTTTTTTTTTTTTTCCTTCCCATATTTAATTAGACTTTCTACGAGTTTGCATATTGATCCTTAGGTAACTCTTTGGCATTTTGAAAATTATTGGATGTTACAATTAAAAATGTTTATGTTCAAATATGTTGATGGACAAATTTCATGAAGTTTCTTACAAGTGAAGATAACTACATGTAGGTATATACAATATAATACATTCATATAATATATTATTCTTATTTTTGTATAGTTTTTATATAATTGAAGATTGTTGTGAGTGCTTAACCTACTGAAAAAAAAAAACAGACCTTTTCTGGGCTTTAAAATGAAATTTACTGAAATCGAGTATACCTACTCCTTCTCCCCCTTCCACCCTCCCCCTGACATATTGCAAGTTATTATGACTGCATTTACATAACTGTTAGTCGTTAACATTTTTTTCATAAACAGCTATGAGTATCCTTCTTGGATATATCATATGTATTTACAGTCTTTTGTTCTTCCCTTTTTTAAATTTCTTGTTATCTGGATACCTCATACATCAGGGGCAACATCTTTGCCCCTTTGGTGCCACATTGTTCACATGCTCAAGTAAAATGCATATACAGAGTGTCTGCCTATTACATTGCAGTTTTAAATCTGCTGTTTTGTCTGCAAATTGTATGAAAGGGTTTTCTTCATTTACCAACAAGTTCAAAATGAATCAGATTTCTTCTAACACTTTCTGTTTATGGTGAATATGACCCTTTGTAACCTCCTTCATCTGATATCACTGCCTCTATTTTCATTACCAACAAGAAGGTGCTGCTTGTTTTAGCATGTTGGTGTGAAACCAATATAGGAAGTAAGTCTTAACAGAGATACAAAAACACTTATTAATAAAATAATTCCAATATATTTGGGGAAAAATATGTTATTAAGCTCTTGCTTGTGTAGTTACTGACTTGAAGAGACACTCAGTTTTACATATATACTTGAAGAATATAAATATCACGATATAAAAATATCGTTCAGTCTTTGCTCAATTTATTGAGATAAACAGCTTGAAAAGGGAAATGCTGAAAGACTTATACTTTGTCACCTATGTAAAAACAAAACACCCAGGAAGATAGTACTTTGTTGTTCACAAAAGTTTTACTAAACTTGCCCATATTTCTACAAATGTGAAACACTTGTATTATAACTCCTTTCCTGATTTAATTTTATAAATCATACAAGTTTTTTTTCAGGAAAATTTACATAAAATATGATTTATTTTTTAAACACAAATATTGAATAAAATACTAAAAATATCTAGTAACCAGCTCTGATAAACTGGCATATGGTGTCAAAGTATTGGCAGCAGGAGACCTCTGTGGTAGGAAGCCAGGGTCTGTCTTGTGATGGATATAGCCAGTTCCAGCCAGCTGCAGTGGACCCACTTGGGAAACAGCTGAACCCACCAATCAAGGTGGTGTTGCCTCATGGAAAAAGTATTTAAAAAAAAAAAGGCATAAACACCAAGCAGGCAGAGGAGGCAGGCAGAAGAGAGTGAAAAACATAAGTGAGAAATATCAGAGCAAACACTAGTCAGAGGAAAAGAGGCACTCCAGGCAACAGAGCAAAGACTTACCTGCAGCCCATGGAAGAGCCCACAGTGGAGTATATATTTCCCTGCAGCACATGGAGAGAACCATGTTGAAGCAGAAAACAACATTGCTGCTAATGGAGGACCTCATACTGAAGCATTTGGATATTTCCTGAAGGAACTGTAGCCTGTGCTACAGCAGGCTCATCCTGAAAGGCTGCAGCCCATGTAGATGACCATGCTGGAGCAGGGAAAAAGTAAGGAACAAGGAATGGCAGAAATAAATTGTTATGGACTGTCTGTAAACCTCATTCACCATTTGCTTGCATCCCTTGAGGTAGGGAGGAAGCAGGGGAGTCAGGAATGAAGGAGTGAAGTTGAGCACGAGAAAAATGGGGTGTAGGAGGATGGTGTTGCTTTAATTGCCTGTTTTTCTCACCATCCAGATCTATTTCAATTGACAATATATTAATATTCCACAAGTCAAGTCTGTTTTGTCTATAACTGAAACTATCAAGCGATCTCTATGTCATTATGTTGACCTATGAACTATTTTCATGTTATTTTCTCTCTCTGTTTAGTTGAGGAGGGGAAGTGAGAGAGCAGCTCAGTGGCTGTCTGACGAAGGTAAAACCATGGTAGTCAGCAATAACAGGTTATAAATCTATTTACAACCTTTGTGAAAAGATAAGTAAATCATAAGTTTATATAAAAGAAAAGAATTCATCTATTAAGACAATACTTGGTCTCACAAATAAGTATAACATTACCCACACAACAAACTGAAAACGACTCAACAGACAAGTTATGAAAAACTCCTTTATTTCCAATAATTCAAAAATAATAATTAGAAGAAGTATTATTTTGTGGTACTAAATACAAATCTGTTACTAGGCTTTTTCTTTCTTACTTTTATCTTTCTTTGATGATAAAACCTCATGTTAGAAGTCCATACAATTCTTATTTTAAAATTTTTTTCTAAGAACACTAAAGGATTTAAATTTTAGACAACACTGATTATTGGGATATGCTTTACAGAAACTTATATTTTTAAAATTATTTGTGTTCTTTCACTGATACAAATCTTATTTTTTTTTTTTTTTTAAACTATTAAAGATAACAAGTCTCTTTTAAAATTTGTGGTTAAAAATACCATGTGTCTAAATCTACACCACTGTGTAACAACTTCCTGATTCCCCTGTTATGTGAATAGTAAAAAGAAAAAAAAAAAAAGGTAAAATATGACAAATTCATTTGATGCTATGACTGGATAACAAATTAAACAGACATTTAAATGTAACACAAAACAAAATAAAAACAGAAAAAAAAAAAACAAAAAAAGAAACAAAAAAAAAACAAACCACAAAACAACAAAGCCAAAACAAGCAAAACCAAAACCCCAAACAAAAGAGCGAAAAAAAAGAATGACTGCTCAATTGTCCATTTAAGTGTAAGAAGGTCCCTTAAGAGTAATTATATTTTACCACTATTTGGAGAACAGAGAAATAAAGGTGTTTGGACTTAGCTGAAACAGAATTTCAACCCCTAATGGGCCCTAGGGAAAATAAAGGGAAACATCAGAAAATAGAGTAAATAAATGTACAAGACCTCTAACTTTAAAAAGATTGTCAGAACTTCCTGCCAGATAAACAAAGGCAAAATGATTGTGATTGTGAAATAAAGCTGTAACCTTACTACATATGCTGTATTAGAACACCTATTCATGAGTTTAAATTATTAACAAGAAAATATAAAAAAGTGTTAAATAAATGTGTAAATGAACAACTGTTAATTATGAATGCATCCAACCAAATCTATGAAAGAGACCTTCTTGGCTTCTCTCCTGAAATTATGGAGAGAAAGGGATATGAAACTCCCCAAATTGAACACAGAACACAATGTGGTTCAATCTTTAGCTTCACAATGCTCATAACAACTACTTTTTTGTTGCTAAGTCTGACTCACAAATGACTGAAAATGAATTTATAACAAACCATCATTAAATGTCATGAGAAGCTGGGATAAAAATGGCTGTAGTTATATGGTATTGGTACATGTACTTTGGCTAGACATAGAGCTAAGACTTCAACATAAATTGGTAAAATTAATTTCTAAGACAAGGTCAGAGAATTAGGTTGAAATGCACTTGACATTTTTCATACAACAAACTCCACAGTAAATACTGTAAGTGAAATAAACTTTGTTTATTGTCATTCTAATCATATTTCATTTTCTACCCTTTCTTTATCATAGACTTGTTAAACTGAAAATGTGTAAGTGCTACTATTCATCTTGCAGCTGGTGTAAATGCAACTGCTTGTACAGCTATTTTGATGCTCTGAGTTGTACTGTTTTGATACACTATGTCAGCAACTACATTTTGGTTGTTGGTCACAGCCCAGATTTGAATGTGATCATTGGTCATAATCAAGACCAGTCATTGTCTTTAACATGGCATCCTCAATACCCAGTAAGAAACTTCTTTGTGACAAAAAGAACAAGAGTTTATAAAGGCCACAAAAAAATGAAATATAATTTATTGTTTCTTTAGACTTTAACTTGTTTTCCCAGAAAAGAGCTTGGCACTTAGCAAATTGGAAGCTTGCTAAGGACACATTGAGTGTCCTTATCTGATTCTACTTTATTTGGTCCGAGTGCTCATCAAAACTAAATCCTTGGGTTTTCAAAAGTAGGGGTGCTCTTTTTGAAGTATCTCTCTAAATGACTAGATTAGATACTGAGAGAAAATGTATAGTCTTTAAACTGAAACTAAAATCCAAAATCCTGTATGAGGATCTGAGATTATACATGAAGGTGGTCAGACATTTCAAGATGAGATCTAGGACTCTTGGCTTCCTTAGCAACTGAGAAATAGTCAGAGGAAATACAGGATTCGGGGTACCTTTGTAACTCTTCTGGGATGTTAAAGACCAGGGTTGCTAAGAACTAGAGCCCGTACTGATTTGACATACAGATCCTGTAGCCCTCTAGTAAAGGTAGGTGCTTATATCTTACTCTTTTGTTTCCACACCTGTTGTTATAACTTCACCTTCTTCTTCCTTCCCCAGCCATTTTAGGGAGCTCTAGTTCTCGATACAAAGATGCACGTAAAATCTGTATTTGGATATATAAATTGTCAAATGTCCTTCTCAGTTGCTTGCATCTCTATTTGAACATAGAATCTTATGCTGCTAATGTTCCTTAGTAAGAGACAAATGAAATCCAGAAACTACAGAATTCTAAGAAAAACTGTGAAATCCAGATTTCAATGTGGTGCCTGAGTCTTGTGGTTCTGGAGTATATTCATCCATTCTGGCATCTTCTAGAACTGAAACAAACCCATTCTGTTTTGAATACCAGGTAAATCTTCTCCAGGAACTAATTTTCTTTTCAGGGCTTGTTGCAGAAGAGGAAGGAAGCTTATGTTTGACATTTTTTCTCTGTGCAAACTCCAGATTTTATCACTCCTTCTGTTTAAAAATGGGGGCCTGATATTGTCCCTGCCTCATGCTTTGTTTTCCTGAGTAATTTCACTGCAGTTAGGTAATTCACAATCACCAGAATAATGCATAGGTGACTGGAGTCTCAAAAGTTAAATTAAAGCTCTACAGATGATTATATTCTGAAAGACTATAAAACAGATGTAGTACTGAAAGCATGCTCTCTGGAATTATATTACAAATTAAGAACATCATACCACACCTTCTAAAGACCAAATACAATGTTCTTAGCTGATAGAGCTATTCATATCTTCAAGATATATCAGTATTACTATTCTGGTTCACATTAGCTGAGAATACAGCTGCTGTTTTCTCATGATCACATACAATTTTGTTATCTGAAAAACACTTGTCTAAGTCCTATTTAAAAACAAATGTACATTAGAGATTAACTGAGACTGGATTGTATTTCAGGCATCTGGATTTGCCTTTTCTTGTTACTAAAAATTCTATTTAGCCATTGACACTACAAACAATGTGGATCTGTCATGTTTTTTCACCTTACTGCCACAGGTTCCATCACAAAAGTTGATATTGCAGTAGCAGATATCACAGTAGTATGCTTATCCGTAAAAAGACATTTTTGTGATTTCTTTTCCATAAATACTTTTTATAGGACAATACTTAGGAATTATGTACTTCAGGTTGTTAACAGCTAGTCATCCTAAGGTTGATTTAGTATTTCAATGACAATTTCTCTTCCACAAAATTCTGGTAAACTCAGTCACAGTGTATGAAAACAGTATCTCTTGCTTACATTATTGTTTTATCACTGCTTTTCATAGAAGCAGGGTTGGACTTTTGATCTAGTCATTCTTTTCCAAAGGAAATCTGACTCCCGTGTTTGACAGAGACACAAAGAGTCCTCAAAGCTGATTGCAAGGGAAAGAGACCTGTTGTTGTATTTTTACTTAATAATTTT